>NC_054880.1:205000-506015 GCF_018320785.1 Cheilinus undulatus
GTAGTGCAATATGAATCGGTGCAATACAGGGGTAGGTCCATTTGGACTCAGTGCACAACACGGGTATGTGCAACACAGATAAAGTCTGGCTCATCTAATGTGTTATTGTTGTTTGTTTGTACTAACATGATGCTGTTGTCACAGTTTTTGTCCTTGTTCACTGTTGTGTCCTGTGTGTGGATAGTGTGTGTGTGTGTTTTGTTTCTTATATCAACCTGCCAGGGGGTCTGCAGATGGAAATTAGCCTTGGGCTACAATCTGGCATATTTACATTTTTTTAAAAATGTTCATTAATATGTATTGTTCCCCCTTTAATAAATAAATACATAAATAAATAATATCATTACATTTCTGTGACAGTTAATGATCATCATCATCATCATCATCATCATCGCACCTCTGTCACAGTTAACGATCATCTCTCTCTGATCATCGCTCTCAGATCTTTTATATCTCTTTTTTATCCTCCATTTTTTTCTCTTCATCAGTTTCTGCTGCCATCTCTGTGGCTCCGCCTCCAGCTCCTCCAACTCCACATCATCCACCTCCACTTGTCCTCAAACAGACCCCTCCCCCCAATCCACCCCCTCTTATTAGAGTTCAAGCCCCGCCCCCCCCTGCCCAAGCCCCACCACCTAGTTCATCTCCGGCCCCTCCCCCTGCTCAGTTGCACGACCAAGCCCCTCCCCCAGCACAAACACATGCACCAACCCCGCCCCCTGCTCCAAATCAGGTCAATGCCATTACCCCACCCCCTGCTGCAGCGCCAGCCAATGCCCTACCTCCTGCATCAGTGCAAGCCCTGCCCCCAGATTCTACACAAGCCCCGCCCCAAGCACCTGCACAGGTCCAAGCCTTACCCCCAGCTTCTGCACAAGTCCAAGCCCCAACTCAAGCAGCTGGCCCCCCAGCAGCTGAAGTCCAAGCCCAGCTGCCGACAGAGACCCCGCCCCCACCAGCCCCAACACCTTCACCTGCACCCTCCCCTGCCCCCCCACAGACTCCAGGTGTGTACAGCAAAGGTTTGGTCTTCTATAGAAAGAGATCAGGACAGATGGACCAGTAGAACCAGCAGGACCAGTTGACCCAGTAGGACCTGTAGAACCTGTTGGACCAGTGGGACCTGTAGAACCTATAGGACCAGTAGAACCTGTAGAACCTGTAGAACCTGTAGGACCAGTAGATCCTGTAGAACCTGCAGAACCTGTAGATCCTGTAGAACCTGTCGGACCAGTAGATCCTGTAGAACCTGTCGGACCAGTGGGACCTGTAGAACCTATAGGACCAGTAGATCCTGTAGAACCTGCAGAACCTGTAGATCCTGTAGAACCTGTCGGACCAGTAGATCCTGTAGAACCTGTCGGACCAGTAGATCCTGTAGAACCTGTCGGACCAGTAGATCCTGTAGAACCTGTCGGACCAGTAGCCTAGACTGTTGTAGTTGAACAGTGTTACACTGAAATATTAAATGTATATGAATGTTTGTAAGCTCAGCACTAAAACTAAAGTGTTTGGTAGACTGCTCTCTGTCGTACTTTTGCTTCCTGTCCCGTAGTAAAGTCTGTTTATCTTCTGTTTAAATGGAGACACATCTGAAGGATCATGCAGTTATGGGATGAGCAGCAGAGTTGAGGATGTGGGTCAGTCCATGAAAAATGTTCCAGATCTTCTCTGCCAGTCCCAAACAGCTGATTCTACCACTGGCTCTTGTTCTGAGCTTCTGGGTCCCCCAGGTACCACGGACCCTGCTACAGTGGTCGGCAGGTGTCTGCTCCAAGAATCAGCGTGTCTGACTGATCTGGATAGGGCCGTGTGATAGGACACCTTCAACCCGGGGTTCCACAAAACCAAGCTGTGGCCTTAAATGGAGTGAGCCCTAGTACCATCTCCCAGCAGAAGGCCAAGTTCCATATAACAGGGGAGGTCCAGGGAGACACCCCAAGAAGACCGTTTCCTTACCCCCCCAGCACTTAGGAACCGTACGCTGTCCTCTACAGATTTACAGCCGAGGATTTCAGGACAATATGGCTGACGGTTCTCTGCCCGGATGATCCAGATCAGACTGAACACAGCCAATCTCTGGTCTCATAAGGCTGCCAGCAGTCCAGCATGAGGGGGAGGAGCCAGGCATGTGACTAGCATGAGGGGGAGGAGCCAGGCTTGTGACCAGCAATAGGGGGTGGAGCCAGGCTGGTGACCCGTATGAGGAGGAGGAGCCAGGCTGGTGACCAGTATGAGGGGGAGGAGCCAGGCTGGTGACCAGTATGAGGGGGAGGTGCCAGGCTGGTGACCAACAATAGGGGGAGGAGCCAGGCTGGTGACCCGTATGAGGAGGAGGAGCCAGGCTGGTGACCCGTATGAGGGGGAGGAGCCTGTTTGTTTAAGGAATAAATTTCCAATCTGTCTTCTTTGTTTTGACTTCGATCCACCAAATATGAGTGAATGGTGTTTGGGCCAACCCACATCCTCAGCTCTGCTGCTCATCCCACTAAAGCATGTTCCTCACAGATGAGTCTCCATTTAAAGGGAACTAAACAGACTTGTCTGTGCTCTTGGATCTACTGACAGGAAGCATTGTTAGAGAGACATCACCAAACACTAGTTTACTTTCTCTTTCTGCTGAGTTTAGATCATTATGTTGACATTCATTCGTTCATTCATCCTCTCTCTACCCATCTCACATCCCACCCACTTGTTGGCCTCAGAGCCTGACAGACGCTCAGCCACACCTGGAGGGACCAGGAAAGGTGAGTGACAGTCCAGGTGTGATGGTGTGATTGGTCAGTGATGGTGCCCAGGTATCCTGCTGGTGGAACCTGGCATGAGAACAGTCACATGACCAATCATCTCTCTTTACTGTGATGTAGAAGTCACATGGGAGGACCAGCAGAAGAAAACAGCCAATGGTATAGTACCACCTTTTAGCCCCTCCCATCCTCAAACACTGGTAGAAAGTTCCCTCTGCAGAGTTTGTGATAACAACTAGAGATGAGGACTGGATCACTATAGTTGGTAAAGTAGCATGCCAAATATGGATATCCTGTTAGTAACAAGACCTGCCAATCATCCACCTATCCAATAAACATCCACCAGTACATCATTTATTGAGTTTTGGTTGTAAATAACTCCTCCTCTTTAATCCATCATCCATCCATCATCCATCCATCATCCATCCATCCATCATCCATCCATCCATTATCCATCCATCATCCATCCATCCATCATCCATCCATCCATCATCCATCCATCCATCATCCATCCATCATCCATCCATCCATCATCCATCCATCGGTCATCCACCCATCCATCATCCATCCATCATCCATCCATCCATCATCCATCCATCATCCATCCATCCATCATCCATCCATCATCCATCCATCCATCATCCATCCATCCATCATCCATCCATCATCCATCCATCGGTCATCCATCCATCCATCATCCATCCATCATCCATCCATCCATCATCCATCCATCCATCATCCATCCATCATCCATCCATCCATCATCCATCCATCATCCATCCATCGGTCATCCACCCATCCATCATCCATCCATCATCCATCCATCCATCATCCATCCATCATCCATCCATCCATCATCCATCCATCCATCATCCATCCATCATCCATCCATCCATCATCCATCCATCCATCCATCCATCATCCATCCATCATCCATCCATCCATCATCCATCCATCATCCATCCATCCATCATCCATCCATCATCCATCCATCCATCATCCATCCATCATCCATCCATCCATCATCCATCCATCCATCATCCATCCATCATCCATCCATCGGTCATCCATCCATCCATCATCCATCCATCATCCATCTGTCCCTCCATCCATCCAGCCATCCATCATCCATCCATCCATCATCCATCCATCATCCATCCATCGGTCATCCATCCATCATCCATCCATCCATCATCCATCCATCCATCATCCATCCATCATCCATCCATCCATCATCCATCCATCATCCATCCATCGGTCATCCATCCATCTGTCATCCACCCATCCATCATCCATCGGACATCCATCCATCCATCATCCATCCATCATCCATCCATCCATCATCCATCCATCGGTCATCCACCCATCCATCATCCATCCATCATCCATCCATCCATCATCCATCCATCATCCATCCATCCATCATCCATCCATCATCCATCCATCGGTCATCCATCCATCCATCATCCATCCATCATCCATCCATCATCCATCCATCGGTCATCCATCCATCCATCATCCATCCATCATCCATCCATCCATCCATCATCCATCCATCATCCATCCATCATCCATCCATCCATCATCCATCCATCATCCATCCATCCATCATCCATCCATCCATCATCCATCCATCATCCATCCATCGGTCATCCATCCATCTGTCATCCATTGGTCTTGTCTGGTTTACATGAAGGCGAGGTGTTGCCCGCAGGTGGGAACGGTAAATATTTGAATGTTTTTTTTTTCTCAGTCTTTAATTTCCTGAATCAAAGCTGAAAGCTTTCAGGCCGATGAAGCTGTTAACCTTTTTGGTGTTTTACTCTTTTATTGAGATTATAAATCAGTCTTGGTCAGTGTCACTTGGCATCTTGGACAAAATACAAAAAATCCTCTTTAATGTCAAAGTGAAAACAGATTTCTAAGTAATGTCAGTTGAATAAAAAACTGTAAAGTAAAATAAGTGAGAGCATAAATATTCCTCCTTCTAGTCAGTGTTTAGTAGAGTCTCCTCTGTCTGCAGTCTCAGTCTCTGAGTCTGTGTGGATAGGTCTCAGTCTCTCTGAGTCTGTGTTGATAGGTCTCAGTCTCTCTGGGTCTGTGTGGATAGGTCTCAGTCTCTCTGAGTCTGTGTGGATAGGTCTCAGTCTCTGAGTCTGTGTGGATAGGTCTCAGTCTATGAGTCTGTGTGGATAGGTCTCAGTCTCTGAGTCTGTGTGGATAGGTCTCAGTCTCTGAGTCTGTGTGGATAGGTCTCAGTCTCTGAGTCTGTGTGGATAGGTCTCAGTCTCTGAGTCTGTGTGGATAGGTCTCAGTCTCTGAGTCTGTGTTGATAGGTCTCAGTCTCTGAGTCTGTGTGGATAGGTCTCAGTCTCTGAGTCTGTGTTGATAGGTCTCAGTCTCTGAGTCTGTGTGGATAGGTCTCAGTCTCTGAGTCTGTGTGGATAGGTCTCAGTCTCTGAGTCTGTGTGGATAGGTCTCAGTCTCTCTGGGTCTGTGTGGATAGGTCTCAGTCTCTCTAAGTCTGTGTGGATAGGTCTCAGTCTCTCTGAGTCTGTGTGGATAGGTCTCAGTCTCTCTGGGTCTGTGTGGATAGGTCTCAGTCTCTCTAAGTCTGTGTGGATAGGTCTCAGTCTCTCTGAGTCTGTGTGGATAGGTCTCAGTCTCTCTAAGTCTGTGTGGATAGGTCTCAGTCTCTCTGGGTCTGTGTGGATAGGTCTCAGTCTCTCTAAGTCTGTGTGGATAGGTCTCAGTCTCTCTGGGTCTGTGTGGATAGGTCTCAGTCTCTCTGGGTCTGTGTGGATAGGTCTCAGTCTCTCTGAGTCTGTGTGGATAGGTCTCAGTCTCTCTGGGTCTATGTGGATAGGTCTCAGTCTCTGAGTCTGTGTGGATAGGTCTCAGTCTCTCTGAGTCTGTGTGGATAGGTCTCAGTCTCTGAGTCTGTGTGGATAGGTCTCAGTCTCTCTGAGTCTGTGTGGATAGGTCTCAGTCTCTGAGTCTGTGTGGATAGGTCTCAGTCTCTGAGTCTGTGTGGATAGGTCCCAGTCTCTGAGTCTGTGTGGATAGGTCTCAGTCTCTCTGAGTCTGTGTGGATAGGTCTCAGTCTCTCTGAGTCTGTGTGGATAGGTCTCAGTCTCTCTGAGTCTGTGTGGATAGGTCTCAGTCTCTCTGAGTCTGTGTGGATAGGTCTCAGTCAGGATCAAACATCTGGACTCTGGAGTTTTACTCCATTCTTCTGTGATAAACTGCTCAAGCTCTGTCAGGTTGATCAGGGATCAGGATTTAACAGCCCTTTTCAAGTTCAGTCTCTATTCTCTGTTGGACTGAGGTCCGGCCTTTCCTCTCGTTGTCTTTAAACCATTTCTGTGTAGCTTTCTCTGGATGTTTCGGCTCATTGTCTGACTGGAAAATAAATCTTCTCTAAGCCGTAGATCTCTGTCAGACTGAAGAAGAGTGTCCTCCAGGATTCATTTTCCCCTCTACCTTTACAAGCCTTCCAGGGCTGGAAGCTGAGAAGCATCCCCACAGCATGATGCTGCCACCAGCGTGCTCCACAGTGGGGATGGTGTGTTTGTGGTGATGTCAGTGTTTGGCGTCTTGTCTAATGGTCTCGAAGCTCCATTCTGGTCTCATCAGACCAAAGAACTTTCTTCCTCTTGACCATGGAGTCTCCCACAGTCCTTCTGGTGAACTCTAGTCCAGATTGAATCTGAGTTTTCTTCAACAGTGTCTTTCTCTTTGCCACTCTCCCATAAAGCTCTGACTGGTGAAGAACCCAGCCAACAGTTGTTGTCTGCAGAGTCTCTCCATCTCAGCTGCTGAATCTTGGAGCTCCATGGAAAGCTTTGGACATGTTTCTGTCTCCGTCCCCTGACTTAGACTTTCCAATAACCTTTTCTCTGAGTGTTCCTTTGTCTTTATGGTGTAATGGTAGTCAGGAATACTGATTTAAGAGGGTTTTTTTGTATTTTTGTTGTCAATAAAGCCAAATTCCATTGATCATGATTGTTTCATAAAATAAATTAAAGGGTAAAACATCAATGAGGTCAAAGCTGTTCATAGGGACTGTTATATAGTTTAATAGAAATATGAGGTACGTCTATTAAATCCTGACACCGTTCTAAAGGTCAACCCCGGGGTTCTCAGTCACTCTCAGTGTTCTAGATTAAAGGCTGGGTATTCACACACACCTGCTGAAAGTTTCTAATCAGTGATGTCTTTAGTTCAAAGTGTTTTCACTGAGGTGTCAGACATTGATTTTATGAACACATAAATAAGAACCTGAAGCACCAGAAACTTCCTCTAGAGGTCAGTAACCAACAAAATAAAGTTATGTCAGCATCGTTACTTCCTGTCCGTCTACCAGCTTTTTGATTTCCAGTAAAACTTTGATCACGGTGACAACATTTGAACCCCTTGGAGCTGAAACACAGCATTCTGGGATATGTAGTCAGTGTGGTGGGCGTGGTCTGTGGGCCTCAGGCCGTCAATAAAATAAATCATGTCTTTGTGTTGATAGGTCAGAGCTCTCCAAGATGATTGGTCCTTTTGTTATGATGTCACTTTTTGTTTAATGAGGTGACATCACTGTTCCTAAGGCATCATGGGTAAAATTAGCTAAATGATGACATCACAGTGAGGTCATGAACTAACAATCTTTCGTTTCTCTCTGTAGGTGTGATGAAGGATCCGTCAAAGGTGAGCTGGTATTAATATGTTACACCTGTATGACATCACTGGTAAGCCTCACCTGTATGACATCACTGATGATGAGCCTCACCTGTGTGACATCACTGATGATGAGCCTCACCTGTGTGACATCACTGATGATGAGCCTCACCTGTGTGACATCACTGATGATGAGCCTCACCTGTGTGACATCACTGATGATGAGCCTCACCTGTGTGACATCAATGATGATGAGCCTCACCTGTGTGACTTCACTGATGATGAGCCTCACCTGTGTGACATCAATGATGATGAGCCTCACCTGTATGACATCACTGATGATGAGCCTCACCTGTGTGACATCACTGATGATGAGCCTCACCTGGGTGACATCACTGATGATGAGCCTCACCTGTGTGACTTCACTGATGATGAGCCTCACCTGTGTGACATCACTGATGATGAGCCTCACCTGTGTGACATCACTGATGATGAGCCTCACCTGTGTGACTTCACTGATGATGAGCCTCACCTGTATGACATCACTGATGATGAGCCTCACCTGTGTGACATCAATGATGATGAGCCTCACCTGTATGACATCACTGATGATGAGCCTCACCTGTGTGACATCACTGATGATGAGCCTCACCTGTGTGACATCACTGATGATGAGCCTCACCTGTGTGACATCACTGATGATGAGCCTCACCTGTGTGACATCACTGATGATGAGCCTCACCTGTGTGACATCACTGATGATGAGCCTCACCTGTGTGACATCACTGATGATGAGCCTCACCTGTATGACATCACTGATGATGAGCCTCACCTGTATGACATCACTGATGATGAGCCTCACCTGTATGACATCACTGATGATGAGCCTCACCTGTATGACATCACTGACGTCCGTCCCTTTGCTCTCTGTGTTTAGATGAGAGACAGCCTGTCCTTCAAATCGTCAGACAGCGATGTCAGCGAGATGTCAGCCATGTCCAACGACACCCGGTCAGTACCCAGTATCAGGTGAGACCAGCAGCCAATCAGAGCAGGGATCAGAGCAGCAGCCAATCAGAGCAGAGATCAGGAGACTTTCAGAGCATTATGATTTATTCATGGTCCTGATTTACACACCTTTTACTACAGGTACCATGTGGATTCCTGAGCAGCCATCTTTAAACCTTAATGAGTTCTGACTGTAAATTAGAGCAGCAACTCTTTCTGCCAACAGCCACACCATGGCTCAGATACACGGATCCAGACACGGCTGATGTCAGAGTCCTGTTACAGACAAAGACCCCAGTACATAAACCCCCCATGCCTTTCCTGTGAGCAGCAGCATAAGCCCAGAGCAGAGCAGGCATCAGCCACAGCAGAATGGAAAGATTAGGGCAGAAGAAGCATAAAGGAGGAGCTGGGGTGGAGGAGGGTTGGTAAGGCAGCTTTCAGAGGGAGAGGGAGCTCTACAGTTCTCCATGATCATAGTGGATCTTAGAACATGTGGTTCTAATTTAAGTTTTGTAACAAAAATGCCTCCATAGCACCAGTGTGACGATCACGTGGAGGTGAAATCAGGACATAAAGGCTAATATTTAAACGAAATAACCAAACAAACATTTCAGTGAAGAACAGGCTGTACAGATAGACCAGAACACAGGAGATGAAGGGTTAGACCTCTGTGTTATCAGGGTGACGGGCCACTACCCCTGAGAGTCTCACTGAGACCCCGCCCCCTCCTTTTTCAAACACTAAATGTTGGCAGTAATGGGAGGAGCATGCTACTGTTATTGTTTCTGTTAGCATGTGCTAAGCTAACTCTGACAGCATGTTGTGGTTTAAGCTAATTAATTTTTTTTGAAAACAGACCACTGACTCTGATTGTTAGCATGTTAGCATGAGTTAGCTATGTTGCTACCTAGCCTGATAGCATGTAAGCATGTCGTTGTGGTCACTGCCTGTTGTCCTCTTCTTCTTCTGTCTGCATGTTTCCTGTCTGTACTCTGACTGGCTGGGACAGTCTGGCAGAGGCGCTGGAGGGCCAGTCATTGGAGGTGGGGGCGGGGTCACAGGAAACAGAGGAAGTACCTGGGGAGGGAGAGGGTGTGGCTAAGCTTCAGAAGAGCGAATCAGTGGAGGAAGGAGAAGAGGAGGAGCCAGACCAAGCCAAGTAAGCTACTGACCAAAAAGAACATACCTCTAGTACTACATTCTGGCCCCGCCATTTTAGTAAACTCCTCCCCCTTTTTTGTATACCACATCCAATAAAGTTTTGAAGAAATTCTCCTCCCCCTTCAATGTCCCACCCCTCCCTTGCTGATTGGCAGTGTCATGTTTCCTCAGTTCCTTCCTGCTGATTGGTGGTGTCATGTTTCCTTGGTAGCTTCATGCTGATTGGTGGTGTCATGTTTCCTCAGTTCCTTCCTGCTGATTGGAGGTGTCATGTTTCCTCAGTTCCTTCCTGCTGATTGGCAGTGTCATGTTTCCTTGGTAGCTTCATGCTGATTGGTGGTGTCATGTTTCCTCAGTTCCTTCCTGCTGATTGGTGGTGTCATGTTTCCTCAGTTCCTTCCTGCTGATTGGAGGTGTCATGTTTCCTCAGTTCCTTCCTGCTGATTGGTGGTGTCATGTTTCCTCAGTTCCTTCCTGCTGATTGGAGGTGTCATGTTTCCTCAGTTCCTTCCTGCTGATTGGAGGTGTCATGTTTCCTCAGTTCCTTCCTGCTGATTGGAGGTGTCATGTTTCCTCAGTTCCTTCCTGCTGATTGGCAGTGTCATGTTTCCTTGGTAGCTTCATGCTGATTGGTGGTGTCATGTTTCCTCAGTTCCTTCCTGCTGATTGGTGGTGTCATGTTTCCTCAGTTCCTTCCTGCTGATTGGAGGTGTCATGTTTCCTCAGTTCCTTCCTGCTGATTGGTGGTGTCATGTTTCCTCAGTTCCTTCCTGCTGATTGGAGGTGTCATGTTTCCTCAGTTCCTTCCTGCTGATTGGAGGTGTCATGTTTCCTCAGTTCCTTCCTGCTGATTGGAGGTGTCATGTTTCCTCAGTTCCTTCCTGCTGATTGGTGGTGTCATGTTTCCTTAGTTTCTTCCTGCTGATTGGTGGTGTCATGTTTCCTTCATTCTTTCCTGCTGATTGGTGGTGTCATGTTTCCATAGTTTCTTCCTGCTGATTGGTGGTGTCATGTTTCCTTCATTCTTTCCTGCTGATTGGTGGTGTCATGTTTCCTTCATTCTTTCCTGCTGATTGGTGGTGTCATGTTTCCTTCATTCTTTCCTGCTGATTGGTGGTGTCATGTTTCCTTCATTCTTTCCTGCTGATTGGTGGTGTCATGTTTCCTTAGTTCCTTCCTGCTGATTGGCGGCAGCGTGTTTCCATAGTTCCTTCCTGCTGATTGGTGGTGTCATGTTTCCTCAGTTTCTTCCTGCTGATTGGTGATGTCATGTTTCCTTCATTCTTTCCTGCTAATTGGTGGTGTCATGTTTCCTTCATTCTTTCCTGCTGATTGGTGGTGTCATGTTTCCTCAGTTCCTTCCTGCTGATTGGTGGTGTCATGTTTCCTCAGTTCCTTCCTGCTGATTGGTGGTGTCATGTTTCCTCAGTTCCTTCCTGCTGATTGGTGGTGTCATGTTTCCTCAGTTCCTTCCTGCTGATTGGAGGTGTCATGTTTCCTCAGTTCCTTCCTGCTGATTGGTGGTGTCATGTTTCTTCAGTTCCTTCCTGCTGATTGGTGGTGTCATGTTTCCTTCATTCTTTCCTGCTGATTGGTGGTGTCATGTTTCCATAGTTTCTTCCTGCTGATTGGTGGTGTCATGTTTCCTTCATTCTTTCCTGCTGATTGGTGGTGTCATGTTTCCTTCATTCTTTCCTGCTGATTGGTGGTGTCTTGTTTCCTCAGTTCCTTCCTGCTGATTGGCGGTGTCATGTTTCCTTCATTCTTTCCTGCTGATTGGTGGTGTCATGTTTCCTCAGTTCCTTCCTGCTGATTGGTGGTGTCATGTTTCCTCAGTTCCTTCCTGCTGATTGGGGGTGTCATGTTTCCTCAGGTCCTTCCTGCTGATTGGTGGTGTCATGTTTCCTTCATTCTTTCCTGCTGATTGGTGGTGTCATGTTTCCTCAGTTCCTTCCTGCTGATTGGTGGTGTCATGTTTCCTCAGTTCCTTCCTGCTGATTGGGGGTGTCATGTTTCCTCAGTTCCTTCCTGCTGATGGCGGTGTCATGTTTCCCTTGTCTCTTTCTGCTGATTGGGGGTGTCATCTTTTCTTTGTCTCTTCCTGCTGATTGGCGGTGTCATGTTTTAGTTGTCTCTTCCTGCTGATTGGTGGTGTCGTGTTGCCTTAGTACCTTCCTACTGATTGGCGTTGTCATGTTTCCTCAGTCCCTTCCTGCTGATTGGCGGTGTCATGTTTCCTTAGTTCCTTCCTGCTGATTGGCAGTGTCATGTTTCCTTAGTTCCTTCCTGCTGATTGGCGGTGTCATGTTTCCTCAGTTCCTTCCTGTTGATTGGTGGTGTCATGTTTCCGTTGTCTCTTCCTGCTGATTGGTGGTGTCATGTTTCCATAGTTTCTTCCTGCTGATTGGTGGTGTCATGTTTCCGTTGTCTCTTCCTGCTGATTGGTGGTGTCATGTTTCCTTCATTCTTTCCTGCTGATTGGTGGTGTCATGTTTCCTTAGTTCCTTCCTGCTGATTGGCGGCAGCATGTTTCCATAGTTCCTTCCTGCTGATTGGTGGTGTCGTGTTTCCTCAGTTTCTTCCTGCTGATTGGTGATCTCATGTTTCCTTAATTCTTTCCTGCTGATTGGTGGTGTCATGTTTCCTTCATTCTTTCCTGCTGATTGGTGGTGTCATGTTTCCTCAGTTCCTTCCTGCTGATTGGTGGTGTCATGTTTCCTCAGTCCCTTCCTGCTGATTGGTGGTGTCATGTTTCCTCAGTCCCTTCCTGCTGATTGGTGGTGTCATGTTTCCTCAGTCCCTTCCTGCTGATTGGCGGTGTCATGTTTCCCTTGTCTCTTCCTGCTGATTGGGGTTGTCATCTTTTCTTTGTCTCTTTCTGCTGATTGGTGGTGTCATGTTTCCTCAGGTCCTTCCTGCTGATTGGTGGTGTCATGTTTCCTCAGTTCCTTCCTGCTGATTGGCGGTGTCATGTTTCCCTTGTCTCTTTCTGCTGATTGTTGGTGTCATGTTTCCTCAGGTCCTTCCTGCTGATTGGCGGTGTCGTGTTGCCTTAGTACCTTCCTGCTGATTGGCGTTGTCATGTTTCCTCAGTCCCTTCCTGCTGATTGGCGGTGTCATGTTTCCTTAGTTCCTTCCTGCTGATTGGGAGTGTCATGTTTCCTCAGTTCCTTCCTGTTGATTGGCGGTGCCATGTTTCCGTTGTCTCTTCCTGCTGATTGGCGGTGTCATGTTTCCTCAGTTTCTTCCTGCTGATTGGCGGTGTCATGTTTCCGTTGTCTCTTCCTGCTGATTGGCGGTGTCATGTTTCCGTTGTCTCTTCCTGCTGATTGGCGGTGTCATGTTTCCTTAGTTTCTTCCTGCTGATTGGCGGTGTCATGTTTCCGTTGTCTCTTCCTGCTGATTGGCGGTGTGATGTTTCCTCAGTTCCTTCCTGCTGATTGGTGGTGTCATGTTTCCTTCATTCTTTCCTGCTGATTGGTGGTGTCATGTTTCCTTAGTTCCTTCCTGTTGATTGGCAGTGTCATGTTTCCTTAGTTCCTTCCTGCTGATTGGTGCTGTCATGTTTCCTCAGGTCCTTTCTGCTGATTGGCGGTGTCATGTTTCCCTTGTCTCTTCCTGCTGATTGGGATGTCATCTTTTCTTGTGTCTTCCTGCTGATTGGAGGTGTCATGTTTTCTTTGTTTCTTCCTGCTGATTGGCGGTGTCATGTTTCCAATGTCTCTTCCTGCTGATTGGGGGTGTCATGTTTTCTTGTGTCTTCCTGCTGATTGGCGGTGTCATGTTTTCTTTGTTTCTTCCTGCCGATTGGCAGTGTCATGTTTCCTTAGTTCCTTCCTGCTGATTGGTGGTGTCATGTTTCCTCAGTTCCTTCCTGCTGATTGGTGGTGTCATGTTTCCTTAGTTCCTTCCTGCTGATTGGTGGTGTCATGTTTCCTCAGTTCCTTCCTGCTGATTGGTGGTGTCATGTTTCCTTAGTTCCTTCCTGCTGATTGGCGGTGTCATGTTTCCCTTGTCTCTTCCTGCTGATTGGGGTATCATCTTTTCTTGTGTCCTCCTGCTGATTGGAGGTTTCATGTGTTCTTTGTTTCTTCCTGCTGATTGGCGGTGTCATGTTTCTGTTGTTTCTTCCTGCTGATTGGCGGTGTCATGTTTCCTTCATTCTTTCCTGCTGATTGGTGGTGTCATGTTTCCTCAGTTCCTTCCTGCTGATTGGTGGTGTCATGTTTCCTCAGTTCCTTCCTGCTGATTGGTGGTGTCATGTTTCCTCAGTTCCTTCCTGCTGATTGGTGGTGTCATGTTTCCTCAGTTCCTTCCTGCTGATTGGTGGTGTCATGTTTCCTCAGTCCCTTCCTGCTGATTGGCGGTGTCATGTTTCCCTTGTCTCTTCCTGCTGATTGGTGGTGTCATGTTTCCTCAGTTCCTTCCTGCTGATTGGTGGTGTCATGTTTCCTCAGTTCCTTCCTGCTGATTGGCGGTGTCATGTTTCCTTAGTTCCTTCCTGCTGATTGGTGGTGTCATGTTTCCTTCATTCTTTCCTGCTGATTGGTGGTGTCATGTTTCCTTAGTTCCTTCTTGCTGATTGGCGGTGTCATGTTTCCTCAGTCCCTTCCTGCTGATTGGCGGTGTGATGTTTCCTCAGTTCCTTCCTGCTGATTGGCGGTGTCATGTTTCCTCAGTCCCTTCCTGCTGATTGGCGATGTCATGTTTCCTCAGTCCCTTCCTGCTGATTGGCGGTGTCATGTTTCCTCAGTTCCTTCCTGCTGATTGGGGGTGTCATGTTTACCTGCAGGGCAGCAGCTCCTCTCACCAAGTCGTCGAGTGTGGGTGGAGAAATCTGCTCCTTGTCGAGGAATGATGATGATGATGATGACAAGAAGCGACGTTCGAGCTTCGGAGCTAAGATGATGGGAATGGTCGGTCTGGGAAAGAAGAGCCAGAGCGCCACTCAGCTGAACCCTGAAGGTCAGTCTGATCCACAAGAAGGTGGATCCATACAGATCCGCCTTCTGGCCAGAGAAAATACCTGATAGAGTCATGGAGGTGTCATCGCAGTCACATGATGAATATAAACAACTAACTGGTCTGCTCATCGTCCTCTCTCTCTCTCTCTCTGACTTGCTCATTCCTCCAGAGGAAGAGAAGAAGAAGAAGGTGGTGCGACTTCCTGTCCAGAGGAGCGTAGAGACTGGATTAGCTGTTGAGTTTAAAGCTCGTTTTACTCGTCAGCAGAGCCGAGACCCCGACGCAGAGGATCCCAAACCTGGAGCGTAGGAATCCTTCCTTTGTTCTCTCTGGTCTTTACTCAGCTAAAGACTACTTACTGACTTACTCAACTCATGTTAACGACCTTCTGTCTGATGTAGTTAACTCATCTAAACGACCTTCTCTGTCATGTAGTTAACTCATCTAAATGACCTTCTCTCAGATGTAGTTAACTCATCTAAATGACCTTCTCTCAGATGTAGTTAACTCATCTAAATGACCTTCTCTCAGATGTAGTTAACTCATCTAAGAGACCTTCTCTCAGATGTAGTTAACTCATCTAAGAGACCTCCTCTCAGATGTAGTTAACTCATCTAAAAGACCTTCTCTCTGATGTAGTTAACTCATCTAAGAGACCTTCTCTCAGATGTAGTTAACTCATCTAAAAGACCTTCTCTCTGATGTAGTTAACTCATCTAAATGACCTTCTCTCTGATGTAGTTAACTCATCTAAAAGACCTTCTCTCTGATGTAGTTAACTCATCTAAATGACCTTCTCTCTGATGTAGTTAACTCATCTAAATTACCTTCTCTCTGATGTAGTTAACTCATCTTAATGACCTCTGTGATGTAGTTAACTTGCTTTAACTACCTTCTAATGCAGTTAACCTGCTTTAACTACCTTCTAATGTAGTTAACCTGCTCTAACTACCATCTAATGTAGATAATTCGCTTTAACTACCTTCTAATGTAGCTAACCTGCTCTAACTACCATCTAATGTAGTTAATCTGCTTTAACTACTTTCTAATGTAGCTAACCTGCTTTAACTACTGTCTAATGTAGTTAACCTGCTTTAACTACCTTCTAATGTAGTTAACCTGCTTTAACTACCGTCTAATGTAGTTAACCTGTTTTAACTACCTTCTAATGTAGTTAACTTGCTTTAACTACCTTCTAATGTAGTTAACTCCCTTTAACTACCTTCTAATGTAGTTAACTCACTTAACTACTGTCTAATGTAGTTAACCTGCTTTAACTACCTTCTAATGTAGTTAACCTGCTTTAACTACCTTCTAATGTAGTTAACCTGCTTTAACTACCTTCTAATGTAGTTAACCTGCTTTAAATACCGTCTAATGTAGTTAACCTGCTTTAAATACCGTGTAATGTAGTTAACCTGTTTTAACTACCTTCTAATGTAGTTAACTTGCTTTAACTACCTTTTAATGTAGTTAACTCCCTTTAACTACCTTTTAATGTAGTTAACTCCCTTTAACTACCTTCTAATGTAGTTAACTCCCTTTAACTACCTTCTCTCTGACGTCTACCCGTGGTTTCTCCTCTCAGTCTCATCTTCCCAGGGGTCAAGCTGGCATCAGACAAACAGTTCACTGGCTTCCTGGAAGGATTAGGCCCTGCCCAGCTGGCTGGACGGCAGACTCTAGCCACGCCCCCAATGGGTAATGACCAATTTAAGCGTTTCTATATAATCAAATTGAATGTGAAAAGTGACGTCCTGTCACTGGGCTCCTCTGATTGGCCATGTTGTGCTCAGGTGACATCCAGATCGGCATGGTGTACAGGAAAGAGCGTCTGGACGTGGAGGTGATCCGAGCCCGGGGGCTTGTGGGTAAACAAGGGAACAAGAACACTCCAGGTGAGAACAGAGTCTTAGATGAGGTTCTATCCCAGATCATCATCTCTGGTCTCTACAGAGCTGTTCTAGGTTGTTTGTAGAGGTTAGTGGTCCATGACTGTAGTAAACGTGATCTCATCCTGGCAGTAGAGACACGCTCAGACCGCTGCTACGCTAACCCAGGGAGGGTCTGCAGGTCAGTCTACAACCCCAGTTTCAAAAAAGTTGGGTTGCTGTATAAAATGTAAATAAAACCATTATTGTTAAATCTCATAAACCCATATTTTATTGACTATGGAACATCAACAACACATCAGATGTTGAAACTGAGACATTTGACATTTCATGAGAAATAGAAATATAAAGGGTTAAATCTGTCTGCTGTCATATACAGTTGCTAGAAAAAGTATGTGAACCCTTTGAGATTTCTTGGATTTCTGCATAAATTGGTCATCAAATGTGTTCTGATCTTCATCTAATTCACAACAATAGACAAACACAGTCTGCTTAAACTAATACTGCACAAAAAATGAGATGTTTTCATGTTTTTAATGAAGAAACCATGTAAACATTCACAGTGCAGGGTGGAAAAAGTATGTGAACCCCTAGGCTAAGCGTTTCCTGTTGTTGCAGATCAGACCTGCACAATGGTCAGGAGGAATTTTGGACCATTCCTCGTTACAAAACTGTTTCAGGTCAGCAGTATTCTTGGGATGTCTGGTGTGCATCGCTCTCTTGAGGTCATGCCACAGCATCTCAGTCGAGTTGAGGTCAGGACTCTGACTGGGCCACTCCAGAAGGCGTATTTTCTTCTGTTGAAGCCATTCTGTTGTTGATTTACTTCTCTGCTTTGGGTCGTTGTCCTGTTGCATCACCCATCCTCTGTTGAGCTTCAGTTGGTGGACAGATGGTCTGAAGTTTTCCTGCAAAATGTCTTGATAAAATTGGGAATTAATTTTTCTGTCAATGACAGCAGTCCGTCCAGGCCCTGAGGCAGCAAAGCAGCCCCAAACCATGATGGCCCCTCCACCATATTAACAGTTGGGATGAGGTTTTGATGTTGGTGTGCTGTGCCTTTTTTTCTCCACACATAGCGTTGTGTGTTCCTTCCAAACAACTCAGTTTTGGTTTCATCTATGAACAGAATATTTTGCCAGTAGTGCTGTGGAACATCAAGGTGCTCTTTTGTAAACTTCAAATGTGCAGCAGTGTGTTTTTTGGACAGCAGTGGCTTCCTCCGTGGTGTCCTCCCATGAACTCCATTCTTGTTTAATGTTTTACTTATTGTAGATTTCTCAACACAAATGTTAGCATGTGCCAGAGACTTCTGTAAGTCTTTAGCTGACACTCTAGGATTCTTCTTCACCTCAGTGAGCATTCTGCGCTGTGCTCTTGCAGCCATCTTTACAGGACGACCACGCCTAGGGAGAGTAGCAACAGTGCTGAACCTTCTCCATTTGTAGACTGTCTTACCGTCTGTCTTATAATAATAATTATTATTGTAGTACAATATAATGATTATATCATATAAATTATATAGATATTATAATTATAGATTAATGATAAAGGACAATGATTAATTATAGTAATAATGTCTTTTTCCAGCTCCGTACGTGAAGGTTTACCTCATGGATAACGGCAAGTGTGTATTAAAGAGAAGAACTCGGCTGGCCAGAAAAACCCTGGATCCTCTTTATCAACAACAGCTGCAGTTTGAAGAGAACCCTGAGGGAAAAGTACTGCAGGTAACTCACTTTCTCCTACTGCACTCACACAGCTTCATAAAAACACTGTTGTATCATCCAGTTTAAAACTAGAGCTGAATAAAAATCTGGAGGTCAACAGCCTGCTGTCAAATCTTTTTAACCAAATAACCAGTTAGACCCTGGCTAAAGTCTTCAGCCAAGGTTTCTACACATGGACCAGAACTATTTTCATGTTCACACAGGTGTGAACACAAAAATCTGACAGCTGACAGCTTTCTCCTGCATACAGCACTGCACCTAACTAAAACCTACCTCTATGAAGCATAGATCTGTCTACAGAGAAGGCTTGTATTAGTCGTAGGCCTTTATAAGGAGCAGGCTTGTATTACTCGTAGGCCTTTATAAGGAGCAGGCTTGTATTAGTCGTAGACTTTCATAAGGAGCCGGCTTGTATTAGTCGTAGGCCTTTAGAAGGAGCAGGCTTGTATTAGTCGCAGGCCTTTATAAGGAGCAGGCTTGTATTAGTCGTAGGCCTTTATAAGGAGCAGGCTTGTATTAGTCGTAGGCCTTTATATGGAGCAGGCTTGTATTAGTCGTAGACTTTCATAAGGAGCCGGCTTGTATTAGTCGTAGGCCTTTATAAGGAGCAGGCTTGTATTAGTCGTAGACCTTCATAAGGAGCAGGCTTGTATTAGTCGTAGGCCTTTATAAGGAGCAGGCTTGTATTAGTCGTTGGCCTTTATAAGGAGCAGGCTTGTATTAGTCGTAGACCTTCATAAGGAGCAGGCTTGTATTAGTCGTTGGCCTTTATAAGGAGCCGGCTTGTATTAGTCGTAGACCTTTATAAGGAGCAGGCTTGTATTAGTCGTAGACCTTCATAAGGAGCAGGCTTGTATTAGTCGTAGGCCTTTATAAGGAGCAGGCTTGTATTAGTCGTAGGCCTTTATAAGGAGCAGGCTTGTATTAGTCGTAGGCCTCTATAAGGAGCAGGCTTGTATTAGTTGTAGGCCTTTATAAGGAGCAGGCTTGTATTAGTCGTAGGCCTTTATAAGGAGCAGGCTTGTATTAGTTGTAGGCCTTTATAAGGAGCAGGCTTGTATTAGTTGTAGGCCTTTATAAGGAGCAGGCTTGTATTAGTCGTAGGCCTTTATAAGGAGCAGGCTTGTATTAGTTGTAGGCCTTTATAAGGAGCAGGCGTGTTTTAGTCATAGACCTTCATAAGGAGCAGGCTTGTATTAGGCGTAGGCCTTTATAAGGAGCAGGCTTGTATTAGTTGTAGGCCTTTATAAGGAGCAGGCTTGTATTAGTTGTAGGCCTTTATAAGGAGCAGGCTTGTATTAAGTGTAGACCTTCATAAGGAGCAGGCTTGTATTAGTTGTAGGCCTTTATAAGGAGCAGGCTTGTATTAGTCGTAGGCCTTTATAAGGAGCAGGCTTGTATTAGTCGTAGGCCTTTATAAGGAGCAGGCTTGTATTAGTCGTAGACTTTCATAAGGAGCCGGCTTGTATTAGTCGTAGGCCTTTATAAGGAGCAGGCTTGTATTAGTCGTGCCTTTATAAGGAGCAGGCTTGTATTAGTCGTGAGGCCTTTATAAGGAGCAGGCTTGTATTAGTCGTAGACTTTCATAAGGAGCCGGCTTGTATTAGTCGTAGGCCTTTATAAGGAGCAGGCTTGTATTAGTCGTAGACCTTCATAAGGAGCAGGCTTGTATTAGTCGTAGGCCTTTATAAGGAGCAGGCTTGTATTAGTCGTTGGCCTTTATAAGGAGCAGGCTTGTATTAGTCGTAGGCCTCTATAAGGAGCAGGCTTGTATTAGTTGTAGGCCTTTATAAGGAGCAGGCTTGTATTAGTCGTAGGCCTTTATAAGGAGCAGGCGTATTTTAGTCATAGACCTTCATAAGGAGCAGGCTTGTATTAGTCGTAGGCCTTTATAAGGAGCAGGCTTGTATTAGTCGTAGGCCTTTATAAGGAGCAGGCTTGTATTAGTCGTAGGCCTTTGTAAGGAGCAGGCTTGTATTAGTTGTAGGCCTTTATAAGTAGCAGGCGTGTTTTAGTCATAGACCTTCATAAGGAGCAGGCTTGTATTAGGCGTAGGCCTTTATAAGGAGCAGGCTTGTATTAGTTGTAGGCCTTTATAAGGAGCAGGCTTGTATTAGTTGTAGGCCTTTATAAGGAGCAGGCTTGTATTAAGTGTAGACCTTCATAAGGAGCAGGCTTGTATTAGTCGTAGGCCTTTATAAGGAGCAGGCTTGTATTAGTCGTAGGCCTCTATAAGGAGCAGGCTTGTATTAGTTGTAGGCCTTTATAAGGAGCAGGCTTGTATTAGTCTTAGGCCTTTATAAGGAGCAGGCGTATTTTAGTCATAGACCTTCATAAGGAGCAGGCTTGTATTAGTCGTAGGCCTTTATAAGGAGCAGGCTTGTATTAGTCGTAGGCCTTTATAAGGAGCAGGCTTGTATTAGTCGTAGGCCTTTGTAAGGAGCAGGCTTGTATTAGTTGTAGGCCTTTATAAGTAGCAGGCGTGTTTTAGTCATAGACCTTCATAAGGAGCAGGCTTGTATTAGGCGTAGGCCTTTATAAGGAGCAGGCTTGTATTAGTTGTAGGCCTTTATAAGGAGCAGGCTTGTATTAGTTGTAGGCCTTTATAAGGAGCAGGCTTGTATTAAGTGTAGACCTTCATAAGGAGCAGGCTTGTATTAGTTGTAGGCCTTTATAAGGAGCAGGCTTGTATTAGTCGTAGGCCTTTATAAGGAGCAGGCTTGTATTGGTCGTAGGCCTTTATAAGGAGCAGGCTTGTATTAGTCGTAGACTTTCATAAGGAGCCGGCTTGTATTAGTCGTAGGCCTTTATAAGGAGCAGGCTTGTATTAGTCGTAGGCCTTTATAAGGAGCAGGCTTGTATTAGTCGTAGGCCTTTATAAGGAGCAGGCTTGTATTAGTCGTAGACTTTCATAAGGAGCCGGCTTGTATTAGTCGTAGGCCTTTATAAGGAGCAGGCTTGTATTAGTCGTAGACCTTCATAAGGAGCAGGCTTGTATTAGTCGTAGGCCTTTATAAGGAGCAGGCTTGTATTAGTCGTTGGCCTTTATAAGGAGCAGGCTTGTATTAGTCGTAGGCCTCTATAAGGAGCAGGCTTGTATTAGTTGTAGGCCTTTATAAGGAGCCGGCTTGTATTAGTCGTAGGCCTTTATAAGGAGCAGGCGTATTTTAGTCATAGACCTTCATAAGGAGCAGGCTTGTATTAGTCGTAGGCCTTTATAAGGAGCAGGCTTGTATTAGTCGTAGGCCTTTATAAGGAGCAGGCTTGTATTAGTCGTAGGCCTTTGTAAGGAGCAGGCTTGTATTAGTTGTAGGCCTTTATAAGTAGCAGGCGTGTTTTAGTCATAGACCTTCATAAGGAGCAGGCTTGTATTAGGCGTAGGCCTTTATAAGGAGCAGGCTTGTATTAGTTGTAGGCCTTTATAAGGAGCAGGCTTGTATTAGTTGTAGGCCTTTATAAGGAGCAGGCTTGTATTAAGTGTAGACCTTCATAAGGAGCAGGCTTGTATTAGTCGTAGACCTTTATAAGGAGCAGGCTTGTATTAGTCGTAGGCCTTTATAAGGAGCAGGCTTGTATTAGTCGTAGGCCTTTATAAGGAGCAGGCTTGTATTAGTCGTAGACTTTCATAAGGAGCCGGCTTGTATTAGTCGTAGGCCTTTATAAGGAGCAGGCTTGTATTAGTCGTAGGCCTTTATAAGGAGCAGGCTTGTATTAGTCGTAGGCCTTTATAAGGAGCAGGCTTGTATTAGTTGTAGGCCTTTATAAGGAGCAGGCTTGTATTAGTCGTAGGCCTTTATAAGGAGCAGGCTTGTATTAGTCGTAGACTTTCATAAGGAGCCGGCTTGTATTAGTCGTAGGCCTTTATAAGGAGCAGGCTTGTATTAGTCGTAGACCTTCATAAGGAGCAGGCTTGTATTAGTCGTAGGCCTTTATAAGGAGCAGGCTTGTATTAGTCGTTGGCCTTTATAAGGAGCAGGCTTGTATTAGTCGTAGGCCTCTATAAGGAGCAGGCTTGTATTAGTTGTAGGCCTTTATAAGGAGCCGGCTTGTATTAGTCGTAGGCCTTTATAAGGAGCAGGCGTATTTTAGTCATAGACCTTCATAAGGAGCAGGCTTGTATTAGTCGTAGGCCTTTATAAGGAGCAGGCTTGTATTAGTCGTAGGCCTTTATAAGGAGCAGGCTTGTATTAGTCGTAGGCCTTTGTAAGGAGCAGGCTTGTATTAGTTGTAGGCCTTTATAAGTAGCAGGCGTGTTTTAGTCATAGACCTTCATAAGGAGCAGGCTTGTATTAGGCGTAGGCCTTTATAAGGAGCAGGCTTGTATTAGTTGTAGGCCTTTATAAGGAGCAGGCTTGTATTAGTTGTAGGCCTTTATAAGGAGCAGGCTTGTATTAAGTGTAGACCTTCATAAGGAGCAGGCTTGTATTAGTCGTAGACCTTTATAAGGAGCAGGCTTGTATTAGTCGTAGGCCTTTATAAGGAGCAGGCTTGTATTAGTCGTAGGCCTTTATAAGGAGCAGGCTTGTATTAGTCGTAGACTTTCATAAGGAGCCGGCTTGTATTAGTCGTAGGCCTTTATAAGGAGCAGGCTTGTATTAGTCGTAGGCCTTTATAAGGAGCAGGCTTGTATTAGTTGTAGGCCTTTATAAGGAGCAGGCTTGTATTAGTTGTAGGCCTTTATAAGGAGCAGGCTTGTATTAGTCGTAGGCCTTTATAAGGAGCAGGCTTGTATTAGTTGTAGGCCTTTATAAGTAGCAGGCGTGTTTTAGTCATAGACCTTCATAAGGAGCAGGCTTGTATTAGGCGTAGGCCTTTATAAGGAGCAGGCTTGTATTAGTTGTAGGCCTTTATAAGGAGCAGGCTTGTATTAGTTGTAGGCCTTTATAAGGAGCAGGCTTGTATTAAGTGTAGACCTTCATAAGGAGCAGGCTTGTATTAGTCGTAGGCCTTTATAAGGAGCAGGCTTGTATTAGTCGTAGACCTTCATAAGGAGCAGGCTTGTATTAGTCGTAGGCCTTTATAAGGAGCAGGCTTGTATTAGTCGTTGGCCTTTATAAGGAGCAGGCTTGTATTAGTCGTAGGCCTTTATAAGGAGCAGGCTTGTATTAGTTGTAGGCCTTTATAAGGAGCCGGCTTGTATTAGTCGTAGGCCTTTATAAGGAGCAGGCGTATTTTAGTCATAGACCTTCATAAGGAGCAGGCTTGTATTAGTCGTAGGCCTTTATAAGGAGCAGGCTTGTATTAGTCGTAGGCCTTTATAAGGAGCAGGCTTGTATTAGTCGTAGGCCTTTATAAGGAGCAGGCTTGTATTAGTTGTAGGCCTTTATAAGTAGCAGGCGTGTTTTAGTCATAGACCTTCATAAGGAGCAGGCTTGTATTAGGCGTAGACCTTTATAAGGAGCAGGCTTGTATTAGTTGTAGGCCTTTATAAGGAGCAGGCTTGTATTAGTTGTAGGCCTTTATAAGGAGCAGGCTTGTATTAAGTGTAGACCTTCATAAGGAGCAGGCTTGTATTAGTCGTAGGCCTTTATAAGGAGCAGGCTTGTATTAGTCGTAGGCCTCTATAAGGAGCAGGCTTGTATTAGTTGTAGGCCTTTATAAGGAGCAGGCTTGTATTAGTCGTAGGCCTTTATAAGGAGCAGGCGTATTTTAGTCATAGACCTTCATAAGGAGCAGGCTTGTATTAGTCGTAGGCCTTTATAAGGAGCAGGCTTGTATTAGTCGTAGGCCTTTATAAGGAGCAGGCTTGTATTAGTCGTAGGCCTTTGTAAGGAGCAGGCTTGTATTAGTTGTAGGCCTTTATAAGTAGCAGGCGTGTTTTAGTCATAGACCTTCATAAGGAGCAGGCTTGTATTAGGCGTAGGCCTTTATAAGGAGCAGGCTTGTATTAGTTGTAGGCCTTTATAAGGAGCAGGCTTGTATTAGTTGTAGGCCTTTATAAGGAGCAGGCTTGTATTAAGTGTAGACCTTCATAAGGAGCAGGCTTGTATTAGTTGTAGGCCTTTATAAGGAGCAGGCTTGTATTAGTCGTAGGCCTTTATAAGGAGCAGGCTTGTATTAGTCGTAGGCCTTTATAAGGAGCAGGCTTGTATTAGTCGTAGACTTTCATAAGGAGCCGGCTTGTATTAGTCGTAGGCCTTTATAAGGAGCAGGCTTGTATTAGTCGTAGACCTTCATAAGGAGCAGGCTTGTATTAGTCGTTGGCCTTTATAAGGAGCAGGCTTGTATTAGTTGTAGGCCTTTATAAGGAGCCGGCTTGTATTAGTCGTAGGCCTTTATAAGGAGCAGGCGTATTTTAGTCATAGACCTTCATAAGGAGCAGGCTTGTATTAGTCGTAGGCCTTTATAAGGAGCAGGCTTGTATTAGTCGTAGGCCTTTATAAGGAGCAGGCTTGTATTAGTCGTAGGCCTTTGTAAGGAGCAGGCTTGTATTAGTTGTAGGCCTTTATAAGTAGCAGGCGTGTTTTAGTCATAGACCTTCATAAGGAGCAGGCTTGTATTAGGCGTAGGCCTTTATAAGGAGCAGGCTTGTATTAGTTGTAGGCCTTTATAAGGAGCAGGCTTGTATTAGTCGTAGACTTTCATAAGGAGCCGGCTTGTATTAGTCGTAGGCCTTTATAAGGAGCAGGCTTGTATTAGTCGTAGGCCTTTATAAGGAGCAGGCTTGTATTAGTTGTAGGCCTTTATAAGGAGCAGGCTTGTATTAATCGTAGGCCTTTATAAGGAGCAGGCTTGTATTAGTCGTAGGCCTTTATAAGGAGCAGGCTTGTATTAGTCGTAGGCCTTTATAAGGAGCAGGCTTGTATTAGTCGTAGGCCTTTATAATGAGCAGGCTTGTATTAGTCGTAGGCCTTTATAAGGAGCAGGCTTGTATTAGTCGTAGACCTTTATAAGGAGCAGGCTTGTATTAGTCGTAGGCCTTTATAAGGAGCAGGCTTGTATTAGGCGTAGACCTTCATAAGGAGCAGGCTTGTATTAGTCGTAGGCCTTTATAAGGAGCAGGCTTGTATTAGTCGTAGACTTTCATAAGAAGCAGGCTTGTATTAGTCGTAGGCCTTTATAAGGAACAGGCTTGTATTAGTCCTAGGCCTTTATAAGGAGCAGGCTTGTATTAGTTGTAGGCCTTTATAAGGAGCAGGCTTGTATTAGTTGTGGGCCTTTATAAGGAGCAGGCTTGTATTAGTTGTAGGCCTTTATAAGGAGCAGGCTTGTATTAGTCGTAGACTTTCATAAGGAGCAGGCTTGTATTAGTCGTAGACTTTCATAAGGAGCAGGCTTGTATTAGTCGTAGGCCTTTATAAGGAGCAGGCTTGTATTAGTCGTAGGCCTTTATAAGGAGCAGGCTTGTATTAGTTGTAGGCCTTTATAAGGAGCAGGCTTGTATTAGTCGTAGACCTTTATAAGGAGCAGGCTTGTATTAGTCGTAGGCCTTTATAAGGAGCAGGCTTGTATTAGCTGTAAGCCTTTATAAGGAGCAGGCTTGTATTAGTCGTAGGCCTTTATAAGGAGCAGGCGTATTTTAGTCATAGACCTTCATAAGGAGCAGGCTTGTATTAGTTGTAGGCCTTTATAAGGAGCAGGCTTGTATTAGTCGTAGACCTCTATAAGGAGCAGGCTTGTATTAGTTGTAGGCCTTTATAAGGAGCAGGCTTGTATTAAGTGTAGACCTTCATAAGGAGCAGGCTTGTATTAGTCGTAGACCTTTATAAGGAGCAGGCTTGTATTAGTCGTAGGCCTTTATAAGGAGCAGGCTTGTATTAGTCGTAGGCCTTTATAAGGAGCAGGCTTGTATTAGTCGTAGACTTTCATAAGGAGCCGGCTTGTATTAGTTGTAGGCCTTTATAAGGAGCAGGCTTGTATTAGTCGTAGGCCTTTATAAGGAGCAGGCTTGTATTAGTTGTAGGCCTTTATAAGGAGCAGGCTTGTATTAGTTGTAGGCCTTTATAAGGAGCAGGCTTGTATTAGTCGTAGGCCTTTATAAGGAGCAGGCTTGTATTAGTTGTAGGCCTTTATAAGTAGCAGGCGTGTTTTAGTCATAGACCTTCATAAGGAGCAGGCTTGTATTAGGCGTAGGCCTTTATAAGGAGCAGGCTTGTATTAGTTGTAGGCCTTTATAAGGAGCAGGCTTGTATTAGTTGTAGGCCTTTATAAGGAGCAGGCTTGTATTAAGTGTAGACCTTCATAAGGAGCAGGCTTGTATTAGTTGTAGGCCTTTATAAGGAGCAGGCTTGTATTAGTCGTAGGCCTTTATAAGGAGCAGGCTTGTATTAGTCGTAGGCCTTTATAAGGAGCAGGCTTGTATTAGTCGTAGACTTTCATAAGGAGCCGGCTTGTATTAGTCGTAGGCCTTTATAAGGAGCAGGCTTGTATTAGTCGTAGGCCTTTATAAGGAGCAGGCTTGTATTAGTCGTAGACTTTCATAAGGAGCCGGCTTGTATTAGTCGTAGGCCTTTATAAGGAGCAGGCTTGTATTAGTCGTAGACCTTCATAAGGAGCAGGCTTGTATTAGTCGTAGGCCTTTATAAGGAGCAGGCTTGTATTAGTCGTTGGCCTTTATAAGGAGCAGGCTTGTATTAGTCGTAGGCCTCTATAAGGAGCAGGCTTGTATTAGTTGTAGGCTTTTATAAGGAGCCGGCTTGTATTAGTCGTAGGCCTTTATAAGGAGCAGGCGTATTTTAGTCATAGACCTTCATAAGGAGCAGGCTTGTATTAGTCGTAGGCCTTTATAAGGAGCAGGCTTGTATTAGTCGTAGGCCTTTATAAGGAGCAGGCTTGTATTAGTCGTAGGCCTTTGTAAGGAGCAGGCTTGTATTAGTTGTAGACTTTCATAAGGAGCCGGCTTGTATTAGTCGTAGGCCTTTATAAGGAGCAGGCTTGTATTAGTCGTAGACCTTCATAAGGAGCAGGCTTGTATTAGTCGTAGGCCTTTATAAGGAGCAGGCTTGTATTAGTCGTTGGCCTTTATAAGGAGCAGGCTTGTATTAGTTGTAGGCCTTTATAAGGAGCAGGCTTGTATTAGTTGTAGGCCTTTATAAGGAGCAGGCTTGTATTAGTCGTAGACCTTTATAAGGAGCAGGCTTGTATTAGTCGTAGGCCTTTATAAGGAGCAGGCGTATTTTAGTCATAGACCTTCATAAGGAGCAGGCTTGTATTAGTCGTAGGCCTTTATAAGGAGCAGGCTTGTATTAGTCGTAGACTTTCATAAGGAGCAGGCTTGTATTAGTCGTAGGCCTTTATAAGGAGCAGGCTTGTATTAGTCGTAGGCCTTTATAAGGAGCAGGCTTGTATTAGTCGTAGGCCTTTATAAGGAGCAGGCTTGTATTAGTCGTAGGCTTTTATAAGGAGCAGGCTTGTATTAGTTGTAGGCTTTTATAAGGAGCAGGCTTGTATTCGTCGTAGACCTTCATAAGGAGCAGGCTTGTATTAGTCGTAGGCCTTTATAAGGAGCAGGCTTGTATTAGTCGTAGACCTTTATAAGGAGCAGGCTTGTATTAGTCGTAGACCTTCATAAGGAGCAGGCTTGTATTAGTCGTAGGCCTTTATAAGGAGCAGGCTTGTATTAGTCGTAGACCTTTATAAGGAGCAGGCTTGTATTAGTCGTAGACCTTTATAAGGAGCAGGCTTGTATTAGTCGTAGGCCTTTATAAGGAGCAGGCGTATTTTAGTCATAGACCTTCATAAGGAGCAGGCTTGTATTAGTTGTAGGCCTTTATAAGGAGCAGGCTTGTATTAGTCGTAGGCCTTTATAAGGAGCAGGCTTGTATTAGTCATAGGCCTTTATAAGGAGCAGGCTTGTATTAGTTGTAGGCCTTTATAAGGAGCAGGCTTGTATTAGTCGTAGGCTTTTATAAGGAGCAGGCTTGTATTCGTTGTAGGCCTTTATAAGGAGCAGGCTTGTATTAGTCGTAGGCCTTTATAAGGAGCAGGCTTGTATTAGTCATAGACCTTCATAAGGAGCAGGCTTGTATTAGTTGTAGGCCTTTATAAGGAGCAGGCTTGTATTAGTCGTAGGCCTTTATAAGGAGCAGGCTTGTATTAGTCGTAGGCCTTTATAAGGAGCAGGCTTGTATTAGTCGTAGGCCTTTATAAGGAGCAGGCTTGTATTAGTCGTAGGCTTTTATAAGGAGCAGGCTTGTATTAGTCGTAGGCTTTTATAAGGAGCAGGCTTGTATTCGTCGTAGACCTTCATAAGGAGCAGGCTTGTATTCGTCGTAGACCTTCATAAGAAGCAGGCTTGTATTCTTCGTAGACCTTCATAAGGAGCAGGCTTGTATACGTCGTAGACCTTCATAAGGAGCAGGCTTGTATACGTCGTAGACCTTCATAAGGAGCAGGCTTGTATTCGTCGTAGACCTTCCTCATGAGCAGGCTGGTAATAAGGCCTACGCCTTATACCAGCCTAAGAGACCTGGCTCCTTCAGTACTGAACCAGCATTGATTTTATGATCCTTGTTTAACCGTCCTCCTGTCCTTCTCTCTGTAGATCATCGTGTGGGGTGATTATGGCCGGATGGATCATAAATCCTTCATGGGAGCTGCTCAGATCTTACTGGACGATTTGGACCTGTCCAACATGGTGATTGGCTGGTTTAAACTGTTTCCTGCCACCTCATTGGTGGACCCCACCTTGGCCCCGCTGACTAATAAGGAGACAGAGGGGGGCAAGTCGTAATATCAGGATGCAGACACATATCGCCATAGTGACGGGCTGACTCCTGGATTGCCATAGAAACAGGCTGGTGCTGCATGCTGCATGGTGACATCACAGCATCACAGCTCAGAGGCTCCGCCCACTGATGCCCAGACAGGAAATGATCCTTCTAGTGCGAGCAGGGCTCCACAGCAAGGGATGCTGGGAAAAGAAAGGTCTAGTCCATGTGATCTTCAGCTGACAGCCAATCACAACAGCTCCTCAGAGGTCAAGTGACCGTTCTACATGTGCATATGAATCATTTCCACAGAGACTGAGGAATGTTGAAGAATCGCTCCTTAAGTTTGTGCATGGAACGTTAAAAAAACATTAAAACATCAGATGTGGAATAAAGAACATGGGAACTACAGACATCAAGAAAAGAGAACTAAAAAATAAAAACCATTCTAAACACTGATTTGTTCTCTGACCATGTGTTCTGCCTGACACCACATCACCGAGAGCTCTAGTAGAGGTCATGTAGAGGTCATTGTAGAGGTCATTGTAAGCTCTGGTAAAGGTCATTGCAGAGGTCATTGTTAGCAGTGGTATAGGTCATTGGTAGCTGTGGTAGAGGTCATTGCTAGCTCTGGTAGAGGTCTTTATAGAGGGCATTGTTAGCTTTGGTAGAGGTCATGTAGAGGTCACTGTCAAGGGTTAGAGAGGGGCTCACCGGATGCCTTGAAAAAACTAAGAATGATTTTTTTTAAAATTACTATTTTACACCAAATTTACCAAGTATTAACCCCTTTTCATAACTTTTAACACCAATTTTGCCAATTTATCAACTTTATGTGCCCATTGATGCCACTTAAATCCATCTTTGAATATTTTTTTGCCAGTTTAATCTAATTTTTGCCACTTCTAACCCACTAATCATCGTTAAGAATCCAATTTCACCACATTTTCCACCATTTTTTGCCGTTATTAACCGATTTTATGTTTTTAACAAAAGTTATTTTCATTTAAGAAGGCTATATTTTACACAAATGATTAGAGATGTTTGTTTCCTTGATAAGAGCGGTTAATTTTCAGGTAAAATATAAAATATGGTTTTCATAGCTTAACTTCACAGTGGACCATGGTTTTGCTGACCTCCGTAGACCCCCAGTTTGGCTGGGTCCCAGAAACCTCCCCCTTTACCCCTCCTCATGGATGGCCTTGTCTCCACATGACTATTCTAGAATGTTCAAGTCTGTGTTCAGCCACCTTCAGGTGAAGTGGGAGGCCCCATGCCTCCTCTAAGAAACACTTGGGTGTGACCAGCAGAGGGAGGCAGAGCTCCTCCATGTGTTCTACACGTGAAAAGAGAAGAAATGAAGGTCAGCAAACATGAGGACTAAACATGGCAGAACCATTACTGACCTTCTTAGAAGAACCTTCATTTCCAAAACTGTTTTTAAAAACTAGTTTAAAAAGCAGTGCTATGGGACTTCCGGTGGCGCCCTACACAGTATGGCAGCTTAGAAATAGAGCTCCGGTACCAGCTGGGAGTTTTCCCCTAATATAGAACTCGAATCCATTTAAAAGTGATACATTCGGACCTAACAATGAACGGGGACAAAATCAAGAAAGGAGGATATGGGTTGAGAACCTACACCGAGAGAGAAATTGACAAAGAAGTCGTGGCTAGCGAGGGATTAGCAAAACAAGATGGTGGTGCTACTGAAAACGAAACTTTGGACTCGATCCGTAAGGTGGTGAGTGAAGCCGTATCTACGGGGATGGCAGCACTCCAAGCCGAGCTGAAAAGCGATCTTATGGAATTCTGAACGTGTTTTCGGGAGGACATTAAAAAACAAATGGACGAATTCGCGTCAGAAATTAATAAAAAGATACAAGATACAACAAACAAGATCGATGGCACAGTGAAACGCATCGGTGAGCTGGAGAGGAGAATGGCAGACACGGAGCGGTGGGATATCAGAGTGAAAGATGCCTTAACGCAGCTACTGAGTGATCAACGAGCAATGCAGGATAAAGTAGCAGACTTGGAAGGACGCTCTCGGCGCAATAATATTAGGATCTATGGTGTCCCGGAGGAAGCTGAGGGCACGTCTGTTGCAGTGTTTGTGGAAAACTTCATCAAGTCAGAACTTGGAGCTGATCTTGGCCCGGACTGTGACTTGGGGATTGAACAGGCTCACCGAGCCCTGGTGTCAAAACCTCCCGCAAGTGCAGCGCCACGGTCTATTGTGGTCCGGTTCCTTAAGTTCTTGGTTAAAGAGAAAATACTCTACACAGCATGGAAGAAGGGGCTACGTGTTCAAAACAAACGAGTGTACTTCGATCATGATTACGCAGCAGACGTGCAGATCAGGAGGAAAGAATAAAAGGGCACTGAAAGAAAACGGAATACGCTTTCAAACTCCTTTGACGAAAATCCGCATCTTTTATGAGTCGGGCACGGTCCAGCACAACAGCGCGGCACAAGCAGCAGAGGACCTGCGCAAGCGAGGATTCACAGTGGGTGAAGTAAAGCAAAGCACCAAGAAGAAAGCTGTAACGGAGGAGATGCTGGCTCGACTTCTGCCGTGGGAAACGACCGACAACCGACACGGCGGAGAAAAGGACCGGTCCCAGCAGCAGGTTCGGGAAAAACTGAAAGGATTCCGTAGAACGGAACCGGGAGCAGCAGCAGAGGATGAGTGAGGCATGGACTATTCTGTATAGAGTGAATATGATGGTGAGAAAACTTTGTTTACGTTTGTTTTGGATTCGAGGCTGCTCTACTATCACCAGGGATTGAGTCAGTGTCATTTAAAATAACCCTATCCTACCCTTTCTATTTGTACAGGCTGTATATAAAAATATATATAGCTCTTTTCTTTATTAACGGTGGAGGCTGGCACCTGTCGACAACAAATAAATAGCCACACACTTTACCTAGTAGATGAGGGGCCCCACCCCGTGGCCGTCCCCCCTCACTGTTCGAGGTGACACAATACCTATTATGTTGGAAGCACAGTTCTTTGTTTTGTATTATAGTTCGGCAGGTATCTTTTCTTATGTTTTCCTTTCTGTTTTTGAGGTCTGGAAGGTCACCGTGGTAAAATTACAAACAAAAATATTTAAATGCAGTACCAGTATTATAATATAATGTCATTGAATGTTAATGGGCTAAATAATCCGATTAAAAGGAGTAAAATGATATCTAAAACAAAAAAGGAGAGGATAAACATTGCATTCTGGCAGGAAACACATCTTTCCGATGTCGAACATGATAAATTGAAAAAAACAGGCTTTAGAAACCCCTTTCTTTTCATCTTATAGGAATGGAAAAAAAAGAGTAGTTGCCATTTTAATCTCAAACTCAACTCGCTTTGAATTTTTATCAGAAATAAGAGATAAAGAGGGTAGATTTTTCCTAATAAAAGGGAAATTAGATGAAAAGGAAGTGACACTGCTTAATGTCTATTCTCCTCCTGGGACTGATATTTGTTTTTATAAAAAGATCTTTAACCTGATTGCTTCGGAGACGGTTGGGACCCTGATATGTGCAGGAGACTTTAACATGCTTCTAAACCCCTCCCTAGACACAACTAATAGGAAAAGAAAGAGGAACTCAACTGAAAAATGTATAAATAGGATTTTAAAAGATTTGGGATTGGTTGATGTGTGGAGGTCATCCCCAGGGTATACCTTTTATTCTGCTCGGCATAAGGCTTATTCAAGATTGGACTACTTTTTTATGTATAAAAAAGATATGCATCGTCTGAAAGATTGTAGAATAGGCCAGAGAGACCTCTCGGATCATTCTGGTGTTTACTTAACATTAACTTAACATTACACATGCAGACGACGTAAAACACTATGGAGGTTAAACACTGGAATGCTAAATGACACTCCTTTCAGAAATGCTATGGTGAAAGACCTAAATCTTTATATGCAGGATAATAACAATGGTAAGGTGAATCCTTGTATATTGTGGGATGCAGCTAAAGCTGTTCTCAGGGGGAAAATCATAGCCAGAATGGCTTTATTGAACAAAACTAAAACCCAGAAGCTATTAACATTGCAGGAAAAACTGAGAGATTTAGAAAAAATGAGCATTACTAATAAGGATCCATCTATAACACAACAAATCAGAAATGTGAAACAGGAAATAGATAAAATATTAAGCGAGGAAGTTGAGAAAAACATTAGGTTTATGAAGCAAAGATATTATGAAGCAGGCCCAAAAGCTTCTAAATTGTTAGCCTGGAGGCTTAGAAAACAACAAGCAAACAATTGCATTCATAAGATTAGAGACCCAGAAACAAATAAGATTACTAGCAACTTAGATGATATACAAAAAGTGTTTGAGATGTTACTACAAGTCCCTTTATTCACAGTCAGAACAGCCAAATAGACAAACCATTAATGAGTTCTTGAACTCCCTAGACCTTCCTATGCTAGGTAAAGAAGCTAACGATAAACTTAGCCTACCAATAACAACAGAGGAGATAGAGAGGGCTATCTCAAGTCTGAACACTAACAAATCTCCCGGTACAGACGGGTTTCCCCCGAATGGTATAAATCAAGGAGAAACCACCTACTTCCCTTATTAGAAGCATGCTTTAATTTTATATTGAGGGGGGGATCTCCCCCTCCCTCTTGGGGAGAGGCTCTTATATCGGTTATCCCAAAAGAGGAAAAGGAGAGGATGGATTGTCGGGGATACAGACCTATAAGTGTCTTAAACACAGATTATAAATTATATGCAACTATCTTAACAAAGAGGATGGAGGCAGTGATGCCTCTGTTAATTGATGAGGACCAAACGGGTTTTATAAAGAACAGACAAACTCAAGACAATATAAGAAGAGCATTATATGTAATTGAGGAAATACATGAAGGAAAAATTAGCTCTATTATTCCGAGTTTGGACGCTGAAAAGGCTTTTGATTCCGTTGGGTAGGAATTCCTCTTCCTTGTTATGAAAAGATTTGGTTTTAGCCTGAATTTCATCCGATGCATACAGGTACTTTACTCCTCTCCTACTGCAAGAATAAAGATAAATGGTAGTCTCTCTAACTCTGTAACCTTGCAAAGGGGCTGTAGGCGGGGCTGCCCTGCCAGCCCTAGCCTCTTCAACTTGTTTATTAAACCTTTGGCCCAAATGATTCGACAGGATAAAGAATTAAAAGGAATTATGATGGGAGGAGAAGAACATAAAGTGAGTCTGTACGCAGACGATGTTCTGGTCACGCTTGTGGACCCAGATACAGGTCTGCCTTTACTTATGAAAAGACTTGAAACATACGGTCTATATTCAGGTTGTTCTTAATGTTCATAAAACTCAGGTCATGATATTTAATTATGCCCCATCACAAGGACTTTTGGCGGAATATAACTTTAAATGGCACTCCTCGCATATCAAATATCTTGGAGTAAACCTCCCCAAAGACCTGTCGCAGTTGTATAATATCAACTATCACCCCATTAACAAAGAAATATACAGGGACCTCAGTGGCTGGAGCTTGCTCCCTCTTGATTTCGGCAGCAGAATTAGATCAGTGAAAATGAACATTCTTCCCAGATTATTATACCTCAAAAACAGTTCAGAGAATGGAATAAACATATTTCACGATTCATTTGGGATAAGAAAAGACCAAGAATAAAATTTACCACCCTTCAGCTGCCGGGAGAGAGGGGGGGCATGGCTCTTCCATCTTTAAGGGATTATTACATGTCAGCACAATTAAGACCCCTTCTACACTGGTGTAATCCAACCTATACAGCCAAATGGAAGAATATGGAGTTGAGCCTGATGGATATACCTATTCAATCAGTGCTTGGATATGTAATGAGGGAAAAGGATTTGTCACAAACAACAAGTAAATGGGTAAATCATTCATTAAAAGTATGGGCAGAGGTAGTCAAAAAGTTTCAACTCCAAAATGAGATTAAGCTACTTCGATGGCCAGCGTATGATCCAGACTTTACACCGGCATCGCAAGATCTTAGATTTAGAGAATGGGCTTATAAAGGTATCTCTTCACTGTGTAAGATTGTTAAAAAGGGGGAATTTAACAGTTTTGATACCATATGTCGGTCATTTGGACTAGTTGGGGCTGACTTTTTTAGATATTTACAGCTCCATGATTACTTTTGTAAAAAGGTGAAAGGCCCTGGTACAAGAGAACCACCAATACTTGTTCAGCTGTTTATTGATGCTTAGAACTCCAGTAGCAACAAAGGCCTCATAGGTAAATTGTACAAAGGTATCTTATTACTTAAAAATGATAATACGGATTATGTTAAACAAAGATGGGAAAAAGAACTGGACATTACAGTAACAGAGGAAATGTGGCTAAAAGCGTGGGAGACACGGTCATCTTCAACAAACTCCTGGACATGGAGGGACTTCTGTTGGAAGAACTGGATAAGTTTTTTCCTTACTCCTAAACAGAGATCAAAGCAAACAGGCAACCAGCTTCCCTGCTGGAGGGATTGTGGAGAGACTGAGGTTGACCACGCCCATGTGTTTTGGACTTGTCCCCTTATTCAGTCTTTCTGGAAGGAGGTGGCAGCAATTATTTCAAAAATTTTGGGTTTTACTATCAGTACAACATTTACATCCCTCTATCTTGGACATCTTCCCAATGGTCTCAATAGTAATGATACCTATCTTCTAAAAATCTTGCTTGTTGCAAGCAAAAAAGCCATTACAAAGTGCTGGTTACAGAAAAATTGCCCATCGGCTGGTCTCTTTGTTAGCATTGTAAAACAGCTGCATATTTTGGAACAGATGACTCATTCTATACGACTTCAAAAAGAGCTTGGAGAGAAACGATGGGAAAAATGGAACTTTTATTTGGCCAGCTAATGCTTTACTGGAGTTTTGATAACTGCCACACATGTTTGTATGTTTGTACGGATATGTATATCAGGGTATGTGTTTACATATAAAGATATGTGTATATTGTAACCACAAGGTCTTGCACTCCGCATTTGAATGAGGCAGTTTTGCTGCCCTCTAGTTTGGACCAACCCAAGACCTCACGATTATCTGTTTTTTTTTTTGTTTTTTTTTTTGTTTTTTTTACTGTTATGTTTTACTATACCTGCCTCTTGTTCTATTTAAAAAACTATAAATAAAAAGTAAAAAAAAAAAAAAAAAAAAAAAGCAGTGCTATAAAAAACGTGGGTTCCGTATCTATGATGCCACTGAATATTTGTCTGTTTTAGTTTCTGGGACTGCCATTGTTCTCTGAATTCTCACTGATAACCAAACAAATGCAGCCATGGTTCCCTGGCTGCTAGCGGTGCAGCACTGATGTGGACGTAAATAAAAACAGACTCAGAGAAGTGTGAGGTTTTCCCTTTAGTGCAATCAAACACTACAGACTGAAAGGAAAACAGCGAACCATCGAATCATGCAGGTTAGAAAAACAACAGATCAACACAACAACCAATCAACAACAACAATAACAACGACAACCAGCCATATTAATAATAATAATAATAATAATAATAATAATAAATATAGAGTCACACTCACACAGGTCAGCCTAGACCAGAGTACCAAAAACGGGGGTGGGGGGAACTAAAAGAGTTCATGGTTTCTCGGTTGAAACGTTTACAGGACCACCGCCATCTTTGAGGTTCCGTACACCACCTGGTTCTCTGTCCACAACAACCAGAAAACCTCTACCATCAGGGTCAGACTCCACGCCACGTTTGAGAGCAGAGAGCAGTGATGAGGATGATGACGGTCACATGATGACAGAGGTAACCTGTACTGGAGCACTGGACCTGAGACCACCTATACCAGCAGAGCCAGACGTCTGGGCCAGTACGGTACACTGGTGTTCACGCTGATCAGATGAATTAGACTTTGGGGTCTAGTGAACCCAGGTCCAGGTCACTGATAAACCAGCCTTAAGCCTGTTTCTTACTAAAGCCAGAACATATTCTTGGACACTCCATCAGGACTCTGGTCCTTTCTGAACGCAAACAGGTCTTTGGACTGAACATGAGACCATAGGAATCTGGATTAGGGTGAAATGACCAAACAAACCGTCCTCATGAGTATGAGGTCACCCCAAACCGTCCTCATGAGTATGAGGTCACCCCAAACCGTCCTCATGAGGCAGTGAGGTCACCCCAAACCGTCCTCATGAGTCTGAGGTCACCCCAAACCGTCCTCATGAGTCTGAGGTCACCCCAAACCGTCCTCATGAGTCTGAGGTCACCCCAAACCGTCCTCATGAGTCTGAGGTCACCCCAAACCGTCCTCATGAGTCTGAGGTCACCCCAAACCGTCCTCATGAGTCTGAGGTCACCCCAAACCGTCCTCATGAGTCTGAGGTCTCCCCAAACCGTCCTCATGAGTCTGAGGTCACCCCAAACCGTCTTCATGAGTCTGAGGTCTCCCCAAACCGTCTTCATGAGACGACTGAGGTCACCCCAAACTGTCCTCATGAGGCGTCTGAGGTCACCCCAAACCGTCCTCATGAGACGACTGAGGTCACCCCAAACCGTCCTCATGAGATGACTGAGGTCACCCCAAACCGTCCTCATGAGTCTGAGGTCACCCCAAACTGTCCTCATGAGACGTTTGAGGTCACGCCAAACCGTCCTCATGAGTCCGAGGTCAAACCCCACACCATCTACATGAGGCGTCTGAGGTAACCCCAAACTGTCCTCATGAGTCTGAGGTCACCCGAAACCGTCCTCATGAGTCTGAGGTCAAACCCCACACCATCTACATGGTGCGTCTGAGGTCAACCCAAACCGTCCTCATGAGACATCTGAGGTCACCCCAAACCGTCCTCATGAGGCGTCTGAGGTCAACCGAAACCGTCTTCATGAGTCTGAGGTCACCCGAAACCGTCCTCATGAGGCGTCTGAGGTCACCCCAAACCGTCCTCATGAGGCGTCTGAGGTCACCCCAAACCGTCCTCATGAGACGTCTGAGGTCACCCCAAACCGTCCTCATGAGACATCTGAGGTCACCCCAAACTGCCCTGATGAGACGTCTGAGGTCACCCCAAAACCGTCCTCATGAGACGTCTGAGGTCACCCCAAACCGTCCTCATGAGACATCTGAGGTCACCCCAAACTGCCCTGATGAGACGTCTGAGGTCACCCCAAAACCGTCCTCATGAGACGTCTGAGGTCACCCCAAACCGTCCTCATGAGACATCTGAGGTCTTCCCAAACCGTCCTCATGAGTCTGAGGTCACCCCAAACCGTCCTCATGAGGCGTCTGAGGTCACCCCAAACCGTCCTCATGAGGCGTCTGAGGTCACCCCAAACCGTCCTCATGAGACATCTGAGGTCTTCCCAAACCGTCCTCATGAGTCTGAGGTCACCCCAAACCGTCCTCATGAGGCGTCTGAGGTCACCCCAAACCGTCCTCATGAGGCGTCTGAGGTCACCCCAAACCGTCCTCATGAGGCATCTGAGGTCTTCCCAAACCGTCCTCATGAGGCGTCTGAGGTCACCCCAAACCGTCCTCATGAGACGTCTGAGGTCACCCCAAACCGTCCTCATGAGTCTGAGGTCACCCCAAACCGTCCTCATGAGTCTGAGGTCACCCGAAACCGTCTTCATGAGTCTGAGGTCACCCCAAACCGTCCTCATGAGGCGTCTGAGGTCACCCCAAACCGTCCTCATGAGACGTCTGAGGTCACCCCAAACCGTCCTCATGAGTCTGAGGTCACCCCAAACCGTCCTCATGAGTCTGAGGTCACCCCAAACCGTCCTCATGAGTCTGAGGTCACCCCAAACCGTCCTCATGAGTCTGAGGTCACCCTAACAGTAGATGACATTTCAGCCCAGCAGCTGATGTAACGGCTCCCTCTTCTGGTCAGGTGACCGCCATCATTCTCATCAGCTGAGACAGTGAGATCAATTTCACTAATACACCAGTCCAACACGCCGTCCTCCTACGACCAGACGGAACAGACTACCAGCACTCGTTCAGTCAGGACTGATTTTACAGTCGTACCAACAGGAAGTCAAAGAGTTTGTCCAGAGGATCTTAGGAACGGAGAACCAGAGCTCGTTCAGTAAGGACTCATTTTACAGTCGTACCAACAGGAAGTCACAGGGTTGTACCCAGAGTTTTCAGAGTTCACCTGGGAGTGATTTCATGGACGGACCAGTGGAACAAGGAGGGAGCGTTAAACATCCTACCAACATCATCATCACCAGTGACATCACACCAGCTTGTCTCTGATTGGTCCGTTTATCTCTAAGATCACTGAGGGGAAAGACCAAGCTAACATGCTAACATGGCTAACAGATGTCCTGGTCTGTGTCCGGATCCTGGTCTATGTCAGGTTTTAGGGTATCCTGGTCTATGATGTCAGAATCCTGGTCTATGTCAGGTTTAAGGGTATCATGGTCTATGTCAGGATCCAGGTCTTCATCGGGTTTTAGGGTATCCTGGTCTATGTCAGGATCCTGGTCTACGTCGGGTTTTAGGGTATCCTGGTCTATGTCAGGATCCTGGTCTATGTCGGGTTTTAGGGTATCCTGGTCTTTGTCAGGATCCTGGTCTATGTCTGGTTTTAGGGTATCCTGGTCTTTGTCATGATCCTGGTCTATGTCTGGTTTCAGGGTATCCTGGTCTATGTCAGGATCCTGTTCTATGTCGGGTTTTAGAGTATCCTGGTCTATGTCAGGATCCTGGTCTATGTCAGGATCCTGGTCTATGACAGGATACTGGTCTATGTCAGGATCCTGGTCTATGACAGGATCCTGGTCTATGTCTGGTTTAAGGGTATCCTGATCTATGTCAGGTTTTAGAGGATCCTGGTCTATGTCAGGTTTTAGAGGATCCTGATCTATGTCTGGTTTTAGGGTATCCTGGTCTATGTCAGGATCCTGGTCTATGGCAGGTTTTAGAGGATCCTGGTCTATGTCTTGTTTTAAAGTATCCTGGTCTATCTCAGGATCCTGGACTATGTCAGGATCCTGGTCTATGTCTGGATCCTGGTCTATGACAGGATCCTGGTCTATGTCAGGATCCTGGTCTATGTCAGGATCCTGGTCTATGTCAGGATCCTGGTCTATGTCTGGTTTAAGGGTATCCTGATCTATGTCAGGTTTTAGAGGATCCTGGTCTATGTCAGGTTTTAGAGGATCCTGATCTATGTCAGGTTTTAGAGGATCCTGATCTATGTCAGGTTTTAGAGGATCCTGGTATATGTCTTGTTTTAAAGTATCCTGGTCTATCTCAGGATCCTGGACTATGTCAGGATCCTGGTCTATGTCAGGATCCTGGTCTATGTCTGGTTTTAGGGTATCCTGGTCTATGTCAGGATCCTGGTCTATGTCTTGTTTTAAAGTATCCTGGTCTATCTCAGGATCCTGGACTATGTCAGGATCCTGGTCTATGTCTGGATCCTGGTCTATGACAGGATCCTGGTCTATGTCTGGGTTCAGGGTATCCTGGTCTAAATCAGGTTTTAGAGGTTCCTGAACTATGTCTGGTTTGAGGAGATCCTGGTCTATGTCTGGTTTTAGGGTATCCTGGTCTATGTCAGGATCCTGGTCTATGTCTTGTTTTAAAGTATCCTGGTCTATCTCAGGATCCTGGACTATGTCAGGATCCTGGTCTGTCTGGATCCTGGTCTATGACAGGATCCTGGTCTATGTCAGGATCCTGGTCTATGCCAGGTTTTAGAGTATCCTAGTCTATCCCTGGTTTTAGAGTATCCTGGTCTATGTCAGACTTTAGGGGATCCTGGTCTATGTCTGGTTTTATGGGATCCTGGTCTATCTCAGGATCCTGGACTATGTCAGGATCCTGGTCTGTCTGGATTCTGGTCTATGACAGGATCCTGGTCTATGTCAGGATCCTGGTCTATGCCAGGTTTTAGAGTATCCTAGTCTATCCCTGGTTTTAGAGTATCCTGGTCTATGTCAGGTTTTAGGGGATCCTGGTCTATGTCTTGTTTTAAAGTATCCTGGTCTATCTCAGGATCCTGGACTATGTCAGGATCCTGGTCTATGTCTGGATCCTGGTCTATGACAGGATCCTGGTCTATGTCAGGATCCTGGTCTATGTCAGGATCCTGGTCTATGTCAGGATCCTGGTCTATGTCTGGTTTAAGGGTATCCTGATCTATGTCAGGTTTTAGAGGATCCTGGTCTATGTCAGGTTTTAGAGGATCCTGATCTATGTCAGGTTTTAGAGGATCCTGATCTATGTCAGGTTTTAGAGGATCCTGGTATATGTCTTGTTTTAAAGTATCCTGGTCTATCTCAGGATCCTGGACTATGTCAGGATCCTGGTCTATGTCAGGATCCTGGTCTATGTCTGGTTTTAGGGTATCCTGGTCTTTGTCAGGATCCTGGTCTATGTCTTGTTTTAAAGTATCCTGGTCTATCTCAGGATCCTGGACTATGTCAGGATCCTGGTCTATGTCTGGATCCTGGTCTATGACAGGATCCTGGTCTATGTCTGGGTTCAGGGTATCCTGGTCTAAATCAGGTTTTAGAGGTTCCTGAACTATGTCTGGTTTGAGGAGATCCTGGTCTATGTCTGGTTTTAGGGTATCCTGGTCTATGTCAGGATCCTGGTCTATGTCTTGTTTTAAAGTATCCTGGTCTATCTCAGGATCCTGGACTATGTCAGGATCCTGGTCTGTCTGGATCCTGGTCTATGACAGGATCCTGGTCTATGTCAGGATCCTGGTCTATGCCAGGTTTTAGAGTATCCTAGTCTATCCCTGGTTTTAGAGTATCCTGGTCTATGTCAGACTTTAGGGGATCCTGGTCTATGTCTGGTTTTATGGGATCCTGGTCTATCTCAGGATCCTGGACTATGTCAGGATCCTGGTCTGTCTGGATTCTGGTCTATGACAGGATCCTGGTCTATGTCAGGATCCTGGTCTATGCCAGGTTTTAGAGTATCCTAGTCTATCCCTGGTTTTAGAGTATCCTGGTCTATGTCAGGTTTTAGGGGATCCTGGTCTATGTCTGGTTTTAGGGGATCCTGGTCTATGTCAGGATCCTGGTCTATGTCAGGTTTTAGAGTATCCTGGTCTATGTCAGGTTTTAGGGGATCCTGGTCTATGTCTGGTTTCAGGGGATCCTGGTCCATGTCTGGTTTTAGGGGATCCTACTCTATGTCAGGATCCTGGTCTATGTCAGGTTTTAGGGGAACCTGGTCTATGTCAGGTTTCAGGGTATCCAGGTCTATGTTAGGATCCTGGTCTATGTCAGGTTTCAGGTTATCCTGGTCTATGTCAGGTTTTAGGGTATCCTGGTCTATGTCTGGTTTCAGGGTATCCTGGTCTATGTCAGGTTTTAGAGTATCCTGGTCTATGTCAGGTTTCAGGGTATCCTGGTCTATATCAGGTTTTAGGGTATCCTGGTCTATGTCAGGTTTTAGGGTATCCTGGTCTATGTCAGGATCCTGGTCTATGTCAGGTTTTAGGGGAACCTGGTTTATGTCAGGTTTTAGGGTATCCTGGTCTATGTCAGGTTTGAAGGTATTCTGATCTAAGTCAGGATCCTGGTCTATGTCAGGTTTCAGGGTATCCTGGTCTATGACAGGATTAAGGGTATCCTGGTCTATGTCAGGATCCTGGTCTATGTCAGGTTTTAGAGTATCCTGGTCTATGTCAGGTTTCAGGGTATCCTGGTCTATGTCAGGTTTTAGGGTATCCAGGTCTATGTCAGGATCCTGGTCTATGTCTGGTTTCAGGGTATCCAGGTCTATGTCAGGATCCTGGTCTATGGCAGGTTTTAGAGGATCCTGGTCTATGTCTTGTTTTAAAGTATCCTGGTCTATCTCAGGATCCTGGACTATGTCAGGATCCTGGTCTATGTCTGGATCCTGGTCTATGACAGGATCCTGGTCTATGTCAGGATCCTGGTCTATGTCTGGATTTAGGGTATCCTGGTCTATGTCAGGATCCTGGTCTATGTCAGGATCCTGGTCTATGACAGGATCCTGGTCTATGTCTGGTTTAAGGGTATCCTGATCTATGTCAGGTTTTAGAGGATCCTGGTCTATGTCAGGTTTTAGAGGATCCTGATCTATGTCAGGTTTTAGAGGATCCTGGTATATGTCTTGTTTTAAAGTATCCTGGTCTATCTCAGGATCCTGGACTATGTCAGGATCCTGGTCTATGTCAGGATCCTGGTCTATGTCTGGTTTTAGGGTATCCTGGTCTATGTCAGGATCCTGGTCTATGTCTTGTTTTAAAGTATCCTGGTCTATCTCAGGATCCTGGACTATGTCAGGATCCTGGTCTATGTCTGGATCCTGGTCTATGACAGGATCCTGGTCTATGTCAGGATCCTGGTCTATGTCTGGGTTCAGGGTATCCTGGTCTAAATCAGGTTTTAGAGGTTCCTGAACTATGTCTGGTTTGAGGAGATCCTGGTCTATGTCTGGTTTTAGGGTATCCTGGTCTATGTCAGGATCCTGGTCTATGTCTTGTTTTAAAGTATCCTGGTCTATCTCAGGATCCTGGACTATGTCAGGATCCTGGTCTGTCTGGATCCTGGTCTATGACAGGATCCTGGTCTATGTCAGGATCCTGGTCTATGCCAGGTTTTAGAGTATCCTAGTCTATCACTGGTTTTAGAGTATCCTGGTCTATGTCAGGCTTAAGGGGATCCTGGTCTATGTCTGGTTTTATGGGATCCTGGTCTATCTCAGGATCCTGGACTATGTCAGGATCCTGGTCTATGACAGGATCCTGGTCTATGTCAGGATCCTGGTCTATGCCAGGTTTTAGAGTATCCTAGTCTATCCCTGGTTTTAGAGTATCCTGGTCTATGTCAGGTTTTAGGGGATCCTGGTCTATGTCTGGTTTTAGGGGATCCTGGTCTATGTCAGGATCCTGGTCTATGTCAGGTTTTAGAGTATCCTGGTCTATGTCAGGTTTTAGGGGATCCTGGTCTATGTCTGGTTTCAGGGGATCCTGGTCCATGTCTGGTTTTAGGGGATCCTACTCTATGTCAGGATCCTGGTCTATGTCAGGTTTTAGGGGAACCTGGTCTATGTCAGGTTTCAGGGTATCCAGGTCTATGTTAGGATCCTGGTCTATGTCAGGTTTCAGGTTATCCTGGTCTATGTCAGGTTTTAGGGTATCCTGGTCTATGTCTGGTTTCAGGGTATCCTGGTCTATGTCAGGTTTTAGAGTATCCTGGTCTATGTCAGGTTTCAGGGTATCCTGGTCTATATCAGGTTTTAGGGTATCCTGGTCTATGTCAGGTTTTAGGGTATCCTGGTCTATGTCAGGATCCTGGTCTATGTCAGGTTTTAGGGGAACCTGGTTTATGTCAGGTTTTAGGGGATCCTGGTCTATGTCAGGTTTGAAGGTATTCTGGTCTAAGTCAGGATCCTGGTCTATGTCAGGTTTCAGGGTATCCTGGTCTATGACAGGATTAAGGGTATCCTGGTCTATGTCAGGATCCTGGTCTATGTCAGGTTTTAGAGTATCCTGGTCTATGTCAGGTTTCAGGGTATCCTGGTCTATGTCAGGTTTTAGGGTATCCAGGTCTATGTCAGGATCCTGGTCTATGTCTGGTTTCAGGCTATCCAGGTCTATGTAAGGATCCTGGTCTATGTCTGGTTTCAGGGTATCCTGGTCTATGTCAGGATCCTGGTCTATGTCTGGTTTCAGGGTATCCTGGTCTATGTCTGGTTTCAGGGTATCCTGGTCTATGTCTGGTTTTAGGGTATCCTGGTCTATGTCAGGATCCTGGTCTATGTCAGGTTTTAGAGAATCCTGGTCTATGTCTGGTTTTAGGGTATCCTGGTCTATGTCAGTTTTTAGAGTATCCTGGTCTGTGTCAGGTTTTAGGGTATCCTGGTCTAAGTCTGGTTTTAGGGGATCCTGGACTATGTCAGGTTTTAGGGTATCCTGGTCTATGTCTGGTTTTAGGGGATCCTGGTCTATGTCAGGTTTTAGGGTATCCTGGTCTATGTCTGGTTTTAGGGTATCCTGGTCTATGTCAGTTTTTAGAGTATCCTGGTCTATGTCAGGTTTTAGGGTATCCTGGTCTATGTCAGTTTTTAGAGTATCCTGGTCTATGTCAGGTTTTAGGGTATCCTGGTCTATGTCAGTTTTTAGAGTATCCTGGTCTATGTCAGGTCTTAGGGTATCCTGGTCTATGTCAGGTTTTAGGGTATCCTGGTCTATGTCTGGTTTTAGATTATCCTGGACTATGTCAGGTTTTAGGGTATCCTGGTCTATGTCAGGTTTAGGTTATCCTGGTCTATGTCAGGTTTTAGGTTATCCTGGTCTATGTCTGGTTTTAGGGTATCCTGGTCTATGTCAGGTTTTAGGGTATCCTGGTCTATGTCTGGTTTTAGGGTATCCTGGTCTATGTCAGGTTTTAGGGTATCCTGGTCTATGTCAGGTTTTAGGGTATCCTGGTCTATGTCTGGTTTTAGGGTATCCTGGTCTATGTCAGGTTTTAGGTTATCCTGGTCTATGTCTGGTTTTAGGGTATCCTGGTCTATGTCAGGTTTTAGGGTATCCTGGTCTATGTCTGGTTTTAGGGTATCCTGGTCTATGTCAGGTTTTAGGGTATCCTGGTCTATGTCTGGTTTTAGGGTATCCTGGTCTATGTCAGGTTTTAGGTTATCCTGGTCTATGTCTGGTTTTAGGGTATCCTGGTCTATGTCAGGTTTTAGGGTATCCTGGTCTATGTCTGGTTTTAGGGTATCCTGGACTATGTCAGGTTTTAGGGTATCCTGGTCTATGTCTGGTTTTAGGGTATCCTGGTCTATGTCAGGTTTTAGGTTATCCTGGTCTATGTCTGGTTTTAGGGTATCCTGGTCTATGTCAGGTTTTAGGGTATCCTGGTCTATGTCTGGTTTTAGGGTATCCTGGTCTATGTCAGGTTTTAGATTATCCTGGTCTATGTCAGTTTTTAGAGTATCCTGGTCTGTGTCAGGTTTTAGGGTATCCTGGTCTAAGTCTGGTTTTAGGGGATCCTGGACTATGTCAGGTTTTAGGGTATCCTGGTCTATGTCTGGTTTTAGGGGATCCTGGTCTATGTCAGGTTTTAGGGTATCCTGGTCTATGTCTGGTTTTAGGGTATCCTGGTCTATGTCAGTTTTTAGAGTATCCTGGTCTATGTCAGGTTTTAGGGTATCCTGGTCTATGTCAGGTTTTAGGGTATCCTGGTCTATGTCTGGTTTTAGGGTATCCTGGTCTATGTCAGGTTTTAGGGTATCCTGGTCTATGTCAGGTTTTAGATTATCCTGGTCTATGTCAGGTTTTAGAGTATCCTGGTCTGTGTCAGGTTTTAGGGTATCCTGGTCTAAGTCTGGTTTTAGGGGATCCTGGACTATGTCAGGTTTTAGGGTATCCTGGTCTATGTCTGGTTTTAGGGGATCCTGGTCTATGTCAGGTTTTAGGGTATCCTGGTCTATGTCTGGTTTTAGGGTATCCTGGTCTATATCAGTTTTTAGAGTATCCTGGTCTATGTCAGGTTTTAGGGTATCCTGGTCTATGTCAGTTTTTAGAGTATCCTGGTCTATGTCAGGTTTTAGGGTATCCTGGTCTATGTCAGTTTTTAGAGTATCCTGGTCTATGTCAGGTCTTAGGGTATCCTGGTCTATGTCAGGTTTTAGGGTATCCTGGTCTATGTCTGGTTTTAGATTATCCTGGTCTATGTCAGGTTTTAGGGTATCCTGGTCTATGTCAGGTTTTAGGGTATCCTGGTCTATGTCAGTTTTTAGAGTATCCTGGTCTATGTCTGGTTTTAGGGTATCCTGGTCTATGTCTGGTTTTAGGGGATCCTGGTCTATGTCAGGTTTTAGGGTATCCTGGTCTATGTCAGGTTTTAGATTATCCTGGTCTATGTCAGTTTTTAGAGTATCCTGGTCTATGTCAGGTTTTAGGGTATCCTGGTCTAAGTCTGGTTTTAGGGGATCCTGGTCTATGTCAGGATCCTGGTCTATGTCTGAAACATGGCCTTTTAACCTCTCTGTGTTTTCGTCCAATCAGACGGTCTCTCTCTCTCTCTCTCTCTCTCTCTCTCGCTCAATTTAAAATCTGATGATGCACATTGCTAAAAATAACCAATCAGATGATTGGAATGAGGTAAGGAGGCGGAGCTAATGGCTGACACTATCCTCAGTGATATCTCCGTTAGCATGTTAGCATGTTAGGTCTTGGCCCCGCCCTCTAGCACAGCAGCAGCAGCTCGTCATCGCTGCTTTCCGTGCGGCCCCGGGCGTCCAGACAGGCATCCGGGATCTGAGCTGTGTGGACCATCCCGCAGTGTTCACATGGGCCGTCCCGCCCCCGAATACTGTTTCCGTGGTGATGGCGGTGGTGATCTAGCAGCGGCTGCCTGACGTCACTGACCAATGAGGAAGAGGAGGAGGAGGGGGAGGAGTCAGAGGCGGGGATCAGCAGCTCCACGTCTTCTTCTTCTTCTCTGCTGGCTCTTCGCTCTGCTCCTTCGGCCCCACCCCTTCCTGTCTCCAGCTGGTGGAGGGGGCTGTGATTGGTCCATGGCTGGTCCTCCTGGACAGGGTTTGTTCTGGTCAGGTTCCTGGCCAATCGGTGAAGGTTCTGGGCCAATCGCTGCAGAGCTGAAGTGGGTGGGGCCTGGAGCTCTGCCTCGCTGTGACACTCAGGATCAGGACTGGCTGTTACCATGGGAACAGGGCTGGAGGGCGGCGGGACTTCTCTGGCCCGGTCTCTGACTCTGTCGCGGCCCCGCGTCGGTGTCACAGGGGTCGCCGAGGTCGTGACCGACAGCACCGCCTCCACGGCAGAGGAGGGCGGAGTTTTGTTTGGTAGAGGGGCCACAGGCCCGCCCACGGCGCCGACCCCTCGCTCCCTCCCTCGCTCGCCCTCCGTGTCTGTGTCGTCAGAGTCTGGGGACAGCAGGTCTGAACCAGAACTCCCAGTGCTCCCAGTACCGGCGCTGTCCTCTAGGTCGGCTGACACCAGGGCCAGAGAGCCGGAGCGCCGCGACCGCGAGAACGTGAAGAGACGCCGCCAAAGGTTACTGTGACGACCAGAGGAGGGAAGTCTGAGCGAGGTGAAGCCGAGCTGAGAGCGGACCGCCAGGCGGAGGTTCTCCAAGACGGAGGCCTGAACACGGAGAGACACAGACATGAGTGGAACCGTAAAGAACGTCAGACAGGAAACAGGAAGTCTCAGATCAGCTGACCTTTAGAGACAGAAACAGGTCAAAGGGCTTTACAGGATTGGACTAAAGGGACTGACGGAGGTCAAAGGGTAAAAAGGTTTAAAGACCAATGCACACAGGAAGTCTTCACTAAAATAATCAAAAAGAGACATAAAGAAAAGACAAAGCAGTAGAGGAAATCATTTAAATATAAAAAACATTTAAATCAGCATAAAAAATAATAATAATGACAATAAAACATGATAAAAGACTTAACACTCCCAATAATTAAAGCCTTTAAAACTGGACATAAAAACACAGATGATCATGACCAGAGTTAAAGAAAAGCCTAAAAACCCAAAGATTAGAAACAGAATAAAATACGACTGTGATAGCAGAAACAGTCATAAAACTATAAAGTACCACATCAATAAAGGAGTGTTTAAACATCTGCCTGTTCTCAGCCTGTTCCACCGTGTCTGAGTGTAAAAGCTCACCACACTCTTTAGTTCTTCTCTGTAGAACCGCCAACAGAGGGTCTGAGGGTCTGTCTGGGCTCAGAGACCAAAACCACCTCTGAGTCTGGAGCGAGGCCACATAGAGCTTTATAAACCAGTAACAGATTTTTAAATCAATATGGAAACTAACAGGCAAGAGCACAGACTTTAAACCCTTAAAGCCTGTTGTATCATATACGATACCTCTATTTAATCAATATGATCAATAAATTACTGTCTGATAAATCTGATAAATGATAAAAGTGCCCTCAAGTGGATTGTTAGTTACCAAAAACACCTAATGTATCAAATGAGAAATAAAAATATAAATGTTAAATTTTACAGAAATTTCGATTTTTTGGATTTCAGTAGAAAGTGAAATAAACATTTCAGTTCCAAAAAATGAGAATTTTCTGGCTTTAATTTGTGTATTCAGGCTTTAAAGGGTTAAAATACACTATATTGCCAAAAGTATTCACTCACCCATCCAGATAATGTAAATCAGGTGTTCCAGTCACTTCCATGTCCACAGGTGTATAAAATCATCACCTAGGCATGCAGACTGTTTCTACAAACATTAGTGAAAGAATGGCTCGCTCTCAGGAGCTCAGTGAATTCCAGCGTGGTACTGTGATAGGATGCCACGTGTGCAACAAGTCCAGTGGTGAAATTTCCTGGCTCCTAAATATTCCACAGTCAGCTGTCAGTGGTATTAGAACAAAGTGGAAGCCATTGGGAACGACAGCAACTCAGCCACCAAGTGGTAGGCCACGTAAAATGATGGGCGGGGTCAGAGGATGCTGAGGTCATAGTGCACAGAGGTGGTCAACTTTCTGCAGAGTCAATGGCTACAGACCTCCAAACTTCATGTGGCCTTCAGATTAGCTCAAGAACAGTGGTAGAGAGCTTCATGGAATGGGTTTCCATGGTAACAGCTGCATCCAAGCCAGTGGTGTAAAGCACGCCGCCACTGGACTCTAGAGCAGTGGAGAACATCTGGCAATCTGATGGACCAGTCTGGGTTTGGGGGTTGCCAGGAGAACGGTACTTGTCTGACTGCATTGTGCCAAGTGTAAAGTTTGGTGGAGGGGGGATTATGGTGTGGGCATGTTCCTCAGGAGCTTGGCTTGGCCCCTTAGTTCCAGTCAAAGGAACTCTGAATGCTTCAGCATACCAAGAGATTCTGGACAATTCCATGCTCCCAACTTTGTGGGAACAGTTTGGGGATGGCCCCTTCCTGTTCCAACATGACTGTGCACCAGTGCACAAAGCCAGGTCCATAAAGACATGGAGGAGAGAGTTTGGAGTGGATCAACTTGACTGGCCTGCACAGAGTCCTGACCTCAACCCCACAGAACACCTTTGGGATGAATTAGAGCGGAGACTGAGAGCCAGGCCTTCTGGTTCAACATCAGTGTGGGACCTCACAGATGTGCTTCTGGAAGAATGGTCAAAAATTCCCATAAACACACTCCTAAACCTTGTGGAAAGCCTTCCCAGAAGAGTTGAAGCTGTTATAGCTGCAAAGGGTGGACCCATGTTATATTATACCCTATGGATTAAGAACAGGATGTCATTAAAATTCATATGCCCGTCAAGGCAGGTGAGCGAATACTTTTGGCAATATAGTGTAGGTGTCCTTCTGGTCTCAGTCAGTACTCTTGCTGCAGACTTCTGAGTGAGCTGGCGCAGATTTTTGGTATTCTTTGGTAGACCACAGAGGAGACCTGTTAGTGGTGTTAGTCTCAGTTTTGCTCAGAGAGGATTGGTCTCACTTTGGAAACGTGTGGGTTTTAAAGATGACCCGTACAGACCCGGCTCAGATATTCAGAGTTAGCCCGCCAAACAAACGACGGGAGAACACTCGATGTCTAATCCGCGTAATCACAGACATTTCAGCTGGGTTTGTTTCTCTGTATCATTAAACACCTTTATATCCACATATCTATCAGAACATAAGCACCGTTTGAATCTTTTCGGACCAGATCCTCATTTTCAGTAGGGGGCGGGGCTTATGGCTGACACTCTGACACTCAGGTGACCTCTGTGCTATTAAAGACTGACAGGAAGAAACGTACCTGACTCCCGGAGCACACTGGGAAATCCTCCACGGGAGGGATCAGTCCCTGGGCGATCAGCTGACCATAAGAGGGTGGGGCTTCCCTCCTCAGTAGCTCCGCCTCCACACGGGACAGCTGAGTCTCAAATGACCTGCAATGACCAATAACAGGGCTAACATAACCCAGCTCAGACCTCTAGACCACCACTGAACCAGACCGTGTGCTCTAAGGGATCAGTAAGAATTCTTCTAAGGCGTTTGGGGAACAGGTGAGCTCACCTGCGTTCAAACATGCGTAGTGAGTACAGCTTGCAGGTACAGCCAAGGGCAATGACCAATAAGAGGCCACAGATGAGACTACCAATGACGGCAGCCGTGATGACCCTGGTGGGAACGATGACGGGACAGCTCTCCTCATCACTGCCATCGCCGCAGTCGTCCTGAGCATCGCACACCCACGACTCAAACACACAGCGGTTGTTCTACAAGAGGTCAGGGGGAGGGGTCAAAGGTCAGAGAGAGAGAGAGGTCAGAGGGAGGTCAGGGAGAGATCAGAGGTGAGAGGGAGGTCAGAGGTGAGAGGGAGGTCAGAGGTGAGAGGGATGTCAGAGGTGAGAGGGAGGTCAGAGAGAGGTCAGAGGTGAGAGGGAGGTCAGAGGTGAGAGGGATGTCAGAGGTGAGAGGGAGGTCAGAGAGAGGTCAGAGGTGAAAGGGAGGTCAAAGGTGAGAGGGAGGTCAGAGAGAGGTCAGAGGTGAGAGGGAGGTCAGAGGTGAGAGGGATGTCAGAGGTGAGAGGGAGGTCAGAGGTGAGAGGGATGTCAGAGGTGAGAGGGAGGTCAGAGAGAGGTCAGAGGTGAGAGGGATGTCAGAGAGAGGTCAGAGGTCATAAAATGGTACACTGTGGAACACTGTTCTGTAAATCAGCCCAATAGAACGTCTCTACATCATCAGTTTTAGGGAGGAGTTCCTCTGACTGCAGCTCAACTCCTCAGAGACGAACCATGACCTTGGAGAACCCTAGATCAGTCTGAAGGAACCTAAAGGAACATTGATGACCATGTTTAAAACTGCACATTACATATAACTCTTCCTTCATGTTCTAAATGTTCCTGACTGTTCTATCTATTCCTGAATATTCCTACTGCCTGTGCATTAAATACATTCCTGAATGTTCTTAATTTTTCTGGATACTCTAAATGATTCTGAAAATTTTAAATGTTCCAGAAACTCTAAGTTTTCCTGGATGTTCCAAACTTTAGCCGAATGTTCTAACTGTTCCTGTAAGTTGTAACTGTTCCTAAATGTTTTTCAGTATTCTCAAACAAACTGATGGTCTGCCAGCATGAATGACTCTGATTTTAGAAATGTGTCTGTTTGGAGGCGTTCTGCTCTTTGGCCACAACTGAGAACCTCAGAGAGGTGTTCCTCACTAGTTCATCTAACCTCAGAAGTTCTAAAGATCATCACAGTGAAAGTTCTGCAGTTCTTCTTAGTACCTTGCAGTGGAAGTTCCCGGGCTGGCAGAAGAAGCAGTTCTTCTCATCAGAACCATTAGGGCAGCGGTTCTGGTAGTTGCAGCGGTCCGATCGAGGGTAACAGGCTCCGTTTCTAGAACAGGGGAACTCGTCCTCCTGACAAGATGAACAGTTGAGCTCGTCACGGCCGTTGGGGCAGTGCCAGTACCCGTCACAGCGCTGCTGCTCTGTGTAACAGCCCCAGTTCCCCCCACACGGAACCTCCCAGGGCAGGCAGAACCCGTCCACCTGAAGAACACAGACATGATCCAGACCGACATCAGTAGGTCTTTGTTCTCTGACACTGCATCAGAAACGACGACACAACGGAAGTACAGTTATCACCTGTTATCATCCTGTTACAATCAGGATGTTAACGTGTCAGCCATCATGGTGAGGTAACAGAAGTACCTGTCTCTCCACACATGGACACTAGTGCTCCACCTTTAAACACTATGGACAGGTGAGATCTCACCTGGTAGGTGACATTGAAGCCCCTGGCGGCGTTAATCTTATCAGCGTAGAAGTGAACTCGGAGCTGACCCGATGATGACACCACAGCGACCGGCGCCCTGGAGTCGAAGGCAGTCAGCACCCTGAGGAGGCGGCGGGGGTTCTCCTCCAGGCCGTCGTACACCTTCACATAGTCACCATAACCCGTCCCATCGAGTTTAAAGTCTGTGAATCTCAGGATGACCTTCAGGGGAGCAGAGGGAGGAGGAGTTATCACAGAGTAAGTCTATTTCTGACTTTTGACCTCCCCCAGGTGAGCTGCTTTACCTTCCTGTGGTCTCCGGTGTCGATCAGCCAGGTACAGTTACTCCCCGGGGGGTAAAAGTCCGGGTAGTTAGGAGAGCTGAAAGAGCCGTAGAAGTTCCTCAACAGTTCTCCACAGGTTGGAACGTCACAGTCTATCTCATCACCCAGGTCCTAACCAGAACAACGACACAAGAACAGATTAACTAGATCAACGACCCTAACCCGGATCCTGAAACGGCACGGCCGATCTCTTCAGCCAGCAGTGATGACTGAACCCCAGCTGCAAACAGGAAGTGGTTGTTACCTGGCAGTCGATGCTGCCATCACAGCGCAGGCTGTGAGGCAGGCAGGTGTAGATCCGGGTGTAGCGGGATAGGCAGGGGAACTGGTTCAGACTGCAGGGCTGGAAGGAGAAGGGAGAGTCCACACAGAGCTCCTCATCAGAGTTATCCCCACACTCATCCATGGAGTTACAGCGCCACCAATCAGGAACACACTTCCCATTAGAACAGTGGAACTGATCCACCTCACAGCTGGACGCCTCAGCCTTCCCTGCATCAACACGACCACATCAGAGTTATTAGTGTTAACATTAGTATCATTATGGTTGTTCTCATTACTGAGATCAATATTATCATGTCAGATTAGTATTATCACTATCTCATTATTACTAATAGCAATAGAAGTTGGATCAGTCAGGCTCTTACTGTGGAAACAGAGACCAGTTAGGCTTTTATTTTAAAAGCTGGGACCAGTCAGGGTCTTCATGGCCCTGGTGCTGGGAGCTAACAGGTGAAACTATCCCACCACTGTTATTCTGAGGTCAGACTTGAAACCAAAATCATGTTATATCCTGACCAATCGGCTGCAGAGTTTCCTATCAGTCCTGCAAATCAGTCATTTTATCAGTACAGTGTATCATCAGCCACTTCCTCTGCCAGCTCTCAGACTTCAGATCAGCTGATCCTGATTGAGGTCTGACCTCTGATTCATGCTGGTTTACTTTCTTTCTGTCTGCACAACATTAAAGTGTCTGAGAGGACTTTAAAGTGGGCAGGACTCATCACACCTGTACACGGTGTGTCCACCAGGGTAAGACCAGATTATTAAGAAAGCCCAGGTCCACGAGGCCTGCAGCCTCAGAGGATTTACTCCAGCATCTAATCCAGATTACATAACCACCCCCCCCACTGTTAGTCTGTGATGTAACGGATCAGCTGACTGCAGAGAGTCGTCTCACCACTGATGTAGGACAGTCTGAAGCCTTTCCCCGTCAGGTTGTCGTCAGAGTGGAAGTGGATCCACACATGGTCCTGGGTGGAGATGTAGGGGGGCGGCAGGGAGGAACCACAGACCCTCAAACCATCCAGGCTCCTGTAGCTGCTGATGGACATCCAGTCTGCTGAGCAGCGATGGGAACCCTGCAGTTCAAAGTCCTGGAAACTAGAGACAGAGAGAACATAGTTCTGTTAGAACCCTGCAGTTCAAAGTCCTGGAAACTAGAGACAGAGAGAACACAGTTCTGTTAGAACCCTGCAGTTCAAAGTCCTGGAAACTAGAGACAGAGAGAACATAGTTCTGTTAGAACCCTGCAGTTCAAAGTCCTGGAAACTACAGACAGAGAGAACATAGTTCTGTTAGAACCCTGCAGTTCAAAGTCCTGGAAACTAGAGACAGAGAGAACATAGTTCTGTTAGAACCCCGCAGTTAAAAGTCCTGGAAACTAGAGACAGAGAGAACATAGTTCTGTTAGAACCCCGCAGTTCAAAGTCCTGGAAACTAGAGACAGAGAGAAGATACACTATGTTGCCAAAAGTATTCACTCACCCATCCAGATAATGTAAATCAGGTGTTCCAGTCACTTCCATGTCCACAGGTGTATAAAATCATCACCTAGGCATGCAGACTGTTTCTACAAACATTAGTGAAAGAATGGCTCGCTCTCAGGAGCTCAGTGAATTCCAGCGTGGTACTGTGATAGGATGCCACCTGTGCAACAAGTCCAGTGATGAAATTTCCTGGCTCCTAAATATTCCACAGTCAGCTGTCAGTGGTATTAGAACAAAGTGGAAGCCATTGGGAACCACAGCAACTCAGCCACCAAGTGGTAGGCCACGTAAAATGATGGAGAAGGGTCAGAGGATGCTGGGGTCATAGTGCGCAGAGGTCACCAACTTTCTGCAGAGTCAATGGCTACAGACCTCCAAACTTCATGTGGCCTTCAGATTAGCTCAAGAACAGTGGTAGAGAGCTTCATGGAATGGGCTTCCATGGTAACAGCTGCATCCAAGCCAGTGGTGTAAAGCACGCCGCCACTGGACTCTAGAGCAGTGGAGACTCCTTCTCTGGAGTGACCAATCACACTTCTCCATCTGGCAAACTGATGGACCAGTTTGGGTTTGGTGGTAGCCAGTAGAACGGTACTTGTCTGACTGCACTGTGCCAAGTGTCAAGTTTGGTGTAAATCAACTTGGCTGGCCTGCACAGAGTCCTGACCTCAACCCCACAGAACACCTTTGGGATGAATTAGATTGGAGACTGAGAGCCAGGCCTTCTGGTCCAACATCAGTGTGTGACCTCACAAATGCTCTTCTGGAAGAATGGCCAAAAATTCCCTTAAACACACTTCTGAACCTTGTGGAAAGCCTTCCCAGAAGAGTTGAAGCTGTTATAGCTGCAAAGGGTCGACCCACGTCAGATTAAAAACTATGGATCAAAAATGGGATGTCACTGAAGTTCATATGTGAGTCAAGGCAGGTGAGCCAATACTTCTGGTAATATAATTCTGATTGAACCCAGGAGCAGGAACCTGGAGATGTAGTGAGCATTTCCAGCTGATATAGACTGATATTTCCCCCTGTGTGAAAGCCGCCCTGGAAGGAGCCGGAGCTGACACGCGTGGCACACGCAAGCAGTAAAACACGCTCCCAGTCTGAAATGGGCATTAGACTTCATCTGACATAGGTCTGCTGGTCCTAACTAAAACTAGAGAGACTCACTTATTCATACATCAGACCTCTACAGCTGATACAGACTGATATTTACAGCTGATACAGGCTGATATTTACAGCTGATATAGACTGATATTTACAGCTGATATAGACTGATATTTACAGCTGATACAGACTGATATTTACAGCTGATATAGACTGATATTTACAACTGATACAGACTGATATTTACAGCTGATGTAGACTGATAATTACAGCTAATACAGACTGATATTTACAGCTGATACAGACTGATAATTACAGCTGATTTTTACAGACTGATATTTACAGCTTATATAGACTGATATTTACAGCTTACATAGACTGATATTTACAGCTGATTTTTACAGACTGATATTTACAGCTTATATAGACTGATATTTACAGCTTACATAGACTGATATTTACAGCTGATTTTTACAGACTGATATTTACAGCTTATATAGACTGATATTTACAGCTTACATAGACTGATATTTAGAGCTGACACAGTCTGATATATAAAGCTTATATAGACTGATATTTACAGCTGATCCAGACTGATATATACAGCTTATATAGACTGATATTTACAGCTGATACAGACTGATATTTACAGCTGATATAGACTGATATTTACAGCTTATATAGACTGATATTTACAGCTGATATAAAGTAATATTAACAGCTGATGTAGACTGATATTTACAGCTGATATAGACTGATATTTACAGCTGATATAGACTGATATTTACAGCTGATGTAGACTGATATTTACAGCTGATATAGACTGATATTTACAGCTGATACAGACTGATATTTACAGCTTATATAGACTGATATTTACAGCTGATACAGACTGATATTTACAGCTGATATAGACTGATATTTACAGCTTATATAGACTGATATTTACAGCTGATACAGACTGATATTTACAGCTGATATAGACTGATATTTACAGCTTATATAGACTGATATTTACAGCTGATATAGACTGATATTTACAGCTGATATAGACTGATATTTACAGCTGATATAGACTGATATTTACAGCTGATATAGACTGATATTTACAGCTGATATAGACTGATATTTACAGTTGATGTAGACTGATATTTACAGCTGATATAGACTGATATTTACAGCTGATATAGACTGATATTTACAGCTGATATAGACTGATATTTACAGTTGATGTAGACTGATATTTACAGCTGATACAGACTGATATTTACAGCTGAGCTGATATAGACTGATATTTACAGCTTATGTAGACTGATAATTACAGCTGATACAGACTGATAATTACAGCTGATTTTTACAGACTGATATTTACAGCTTATATAGACTGATATTTACAGCTTACATAGACTGATATTTAGAGCTGATACAGACTGATATTCACAGCTGATGTAGACTGATATTTAAAGCTGATATAGACTAAAATTTACAGCTGATGTAGACTGATATTTACAGCTGATATAGACTCATATTTACAGCTTATATAGACTGATATTTACAGCTGATTTTTACAGACTGATATTTACAGCTGATTTTTACAGACTGATATTTACAGCTGATATAGACTGATATTAACAGCTTACATAGACTGATATTTACAGCTGATTTTTACAGACTGATATTTACAGCTTACATGGACTGATATTTAGAGCTGACACAGTCTGATATATAAAGCTTATATAGACTGATATTTACAGCTGATCCAGACTGATATATACAGCTTATATAGACTGATATTTACAGCTGATACAGACTGATATCTACAGCTTACATAGACTGATATTTACAGCTGATATAGAATGATATTTACAGCTGATATAGACTGATATTTACAGCTGATATAGACTGATATTTACAGCTGATGTAGACTGATATTTACAGCTGATATAGACTGATATTTACAGCTGATATAGACTCATATTTACAGCTGATATAGACTGATATTTACAGCTTATATAGACTGATATTTACAGCTGATACAGACTGATATTTACAGCTTATATAGACTGATATTTACAGCTGATACAGACTGATATTTACAGCTGATATAGACTGATATTTACAGCTTATATAGACTGATATTTACAGCTGATATAGACTGATATTTACAGCTTACATAGACTGATATTAACAGCTGATGTAGACTGATATTTACAGCTTATATAGACTGATATTTACAGCTGATACAGACTGATATTTACAGCTTATATAGACTGATATTTACAGCTGATGTAGACTGATATTTACAGCTTATATAGACTGATATTTACAGCTGATGTAGACTGATATTTACAGCTGATATAGACTGATATTTACAGCTTATATAGACTGATATTAACAGCTGATGTAGACTGATATTTACAGCTTATATAGACTGATATTTACAGCTGATACAGACTGATATTTACAGCTTATATAGACTGATATTTACAGCTGATACAGACTGATATTTACAGCTGATATAGACTGATATTTACAGCTTATATAGACTGATATTTACAGCTGATACAGACTGATATTTACAGCTGATATAGACTGATATTTACAGCTGATATAGACTGATATTAACAGCTGATGTAGACTGATATTTACAGCTGATGAAGACTGATATTTACAGCTGATACAGACTGATATTTACAGCTGATACAGACTGATATTTACAGCTGATATAGACTGATATTCACAGCTGATGTAGACTGATATTTACAGCTGATATAGACTGATATTTACAGCTGATGTAGACTGATATTTACAGCTGATACAGACTGATATTTACAGCTGATAAAGACTGATATTTACAGCTGATATAGACTGATAATTACAGCTGATAAAGACTGATAATTACAGCTAATACAGACTGATATTTACAGCTGATATAGACTGATAATTACAGCTGATACAGACTGATAATTACAGCTGATTTTTACAGACTGATATTTACAGCTTATATAGACTGATATTTACAGCTTACATAGACTGATATTTAGAGCTGATACAGACTGATATTCACAGCTGATGTAGACTGATATTTACAGCTGATATAGAATGATATTTACAGCTGATATAGACTGATATTTACAGCTGATATAGACTGATATTTACAGCTGATGTAGACTGATATTTACAGCTGATGTAGACTGATATTTAAAGCTGATATAGACTGATATTTACAGCTGATGTAGACTGATATTTACAGCTGATAAAGACTGATATTTACAGCTGATATAGACTGATAATTACAGCTGATGTAGACTGATATTTACAGCTAATACAGACTGATATTTACAGCTGATATAGACTGATAATTACAGCTGATACAGACTGATAATTACAGCTGATTTTTACAGACTGATATTTACAGCTTATATAGACTGATATTTACAGCTTACATAGACTGATATTTAGAGCTGATACAGACTGATATTCACAGCTGATGTAGACTGATATTTAAAGCTGATATAGACTAAAATTTACAGCTGATGTAGACTGATATTTACAGCTGATATAGACTGATATTTACAGCTGATATAGACTGATATTTACAGCTGATATAGACTGATATTTACAGCTGATACAGACTGATATTTACAGCTGATATAGACTGATATTTACAGCTGATATAGACTCATATTTACAGCTGATATAGACTGATATTTACAGCTGATACAGACTGATATTTACAGCTGATATAGACTGATATTTACAGCTGATACAGACTGATATTTACAGCTTACATAGACTGATATTTACAGCTGATATTCTGGTATTTGAAAATGTAAGTATATGGTTTAAATATGATGCATTTAAATGGTAAATGTGATGAATGTAAACAGGAATTGACCTTATAAATTAAGGATTGACTGCTTGGCATATAATGGCATGACCACGCCCACAGGCTGGTTCTCTCCTACCTGATGGTGATGGTGTCCCCAGGTCGGGCTCTGATGTTCCAACTACAGTTCAGTCTGGATGGGTACTGGAAGGGCCAGCCGGGGCTTGTGATGACACCACTAGATGCTCTGAGAAGCTCCGCCCCCTCACCACAGGCTGCTCACAGAGGAGGGGGAGGGGTTAGTTTATTACAGTATAGCTCAGTATGGTTGAACAGTAGGTAGAGCCTCACCATTAGAAATCCCTGACACATACACGTTGTCATTCCTCTGAGACGCAGCAAGGTATCCTGGGAAAAGGCAGACAAGGTTAACATGAAGTGGTGCACAAGATGATGAGTGTTTAAAGGTGGTATAGTGTCCTCCTCCCAGTGCTTTATACTGAGAGAAGGACAGTAGTCCAGTTAGTCATCCTCATGGAGCTATAACGTTAGCTTAACTGTCTGCAAATGTACTAACTGATCAATATTTTCACTTTAACTCTGTATCAACAGAGGAAACACGTGGAACACGTTGTAGCGTTTGGTCGCGTGAAGAGAAAAGTGAAGATTATTCTGTGGCTCTGTGAATCCTTCAAATCACCCTGGCTCTATCCATCCTGACAGAGATCTTCAAACAGGACCAGCTCAGTCAGAGTTACAGTGATGGAGAGACCTCCTCACCTCGATTCAGCTGTTTGGTTCTCAATCAGCCTGGCTGCCCTCACCTGTCCTAATGAAGAAGACACGCCCCTTGGTTACAGAACTAGCTCAGGTGTTAAAACTCCATCAATCACTGGTAAAGGCCAACAGGAGCATGAACTCTGCTGGTGGGTATGGTTATCCAAAGCTGTTCTCATCTGAAGAACACTCATTTTCACACACAAAACTGAAATTCTTCCCATGTCCATTTACAAATTAATGTAGCTGAAATTTAAATATAGTTCAGACCTCAACCTTGAGTCTATAAAACAATCCATTTAAAGTTTCAGGCCTAATATGTCATCGGATGTCAGTAATTCAAAGAGACTTTAAAGAGTCAGGAATGATGATGAATAAACACGTAAGCCTGTTTCAGACTGGGAGCGTGCGCGCGCGTCTCGACCACGACGCGTGGATTTTCAGTTTGATTGCATGTAAACAGGTCAGGGCTTTCAGACTGCCTGCATGTGCGCTGCGTCTCGCACGGCTGATACGCACGGCTCAGGTACGGAGAGTTCAGAGATTGGAAGTCTCGCCTATTTTTTCTGTGCACCGCGTGTGGCTGTGGACCATATTAGACAGGAAAATCATAAGTGGAGAGCCATATTTACATCATTGTGGCAAATATGCACATAGAATAAGTTTACAGTGTGTTTCTTGATAACGCTGAGGAAGGCCACAAGATTAAATGTGCCTGATTGATAAAGTTGTTCTCTAAAGAGCAACTATTAGTGAAGCTTTCTGTCTCCACACTGGGAGAATATGTCACAGGAAAGATAAACACCTATGAATGCTTTTCTGGTTTGTGCTTTTCAAATTAAAAGCCTGGTTTAGGATTTCTGTAGAGAAACTCCTTTCAATTGTACAGAATGCTTTTGTCTTGAATAGTTCCCGACAAACTTCCTCAATATGCTGAATCAATAAGCTTGTAGGGGGGTGTTACTCAGGTAAAACTCATAAAGAAGGACAGAGCTTTGAGAGCAGGAAAATGAAGCTGACATGCAGCAAACTCGCCCCCTGTGTGAAAGCCGCCCTGGAAGAAGCCGGAGCTGACACGCGTGGCACACGCAAGCAGTAAAACACACTGCCAGTCTGAAAAGGGCTTTAGACTTCATCTGACATAGGTCTGCTGGTCCTAACTAAAACTACAGAGACTCGCTTATTCATACATCAGACCTCTACAGCTGATATAGACTGATATTTACAGCTGATGTAGACTGATATTTACAGCTGATGTAGACTGATATTTACAGCTGATGTAGACTGATATTTACAGCTGATGTAGACTGATATTTACAGCTGATGTAGACTGATATTTACAGCTGATGTAGACTGATATTTACAGCTGATGGAGACTGATATTTACAGCTGATGGAGACTGATATTTACAGCTGATGTAGACTGATATTTACAGCTGATGTAGACTGATATTTACAGCTGATACAGACTGATATTTACAGCTGATACAGACTGATATTTACAGCTGATATAGACTGATATTTACAGCTGATACAGACTGATATTTACAGCTGATATAGACTGATATTTACAGCTGATACAGACTGATATTTACAGCTGATACAGACTGATATTTACAGCTGATGTAGACTGATATTTACAGCTGATGTAGACTGATATTTACAGCTGATGTAGACTGATATTTACAGCTGATGTAGACTGATATTTACAGCTGATGGAGACTGATATTTACAGCTTACATAGACTGATATTTACAGCTGATTTTTACAGACTGATATTTACAGCTTACATAGACTGATATTTAGAGCTGACACAGTCTGATATATAAAGCTTATAAAGACTGATTTTTACAGCTGATACAGACTGATATTTACAGCTGATACAGACTGATATTTACAGCTTACATAGACTGATATTTACAGCTGATTTTTACAGACTGATATTTACAGCTTACATAGACTGATATTTAGAGCTGACACAGTCTGATATATAAAGCTTATAAAGACTGATTTTTACAGCTGATATAGACTGATATTTACAGCTGATATAGACTGATATGTACAGCTGATAAAGACTGATCTTTACAGCTTATAAAGACTGATATTTACAGCTGATATAGACTGATATTTACAGCTGATACAGACTGATATTTACAGCTTATAAAGACTGATATTTACAGCTGATATAGACTGATATTTACAGCTGATGAAGACTGATATTTACAGCTGATACAGACTGATATTTACAGCTGATGAAGACTGATATTTACAGCTGATACAGACTGATATTTACAGCTGATGAAGACTGATATTCACAGCTGATATAGACTGATATTTAAAGCTGATGAAGACTGATATTTACAGCTGATACAGACTGATATTTACAGCTGATGAAGACTGATATTTACAGCTGATACAGACTGATATTTACAGCTGATGAAGACTGATATTTACAGCTGATACAGACTGATATTTTCCGGTGATATAGACTGGTATTTACAGCTGATGTAGACTGATATTTACAGCTGATGTAGACTGATATTTACAGCTGATGTAGACTGATATTTACAGCTGATATAGACTGATATTTACAGCGTATAGAGACTGATATTTACAGCTGATGTAGACTGATATTTACAGCTGAGCTGATATAGACTGATATTTATAGCTGATGTAGACTGATATTTACAGCTGATGTAGACTGATATTTACAGCTGATATAGACTGATATTTACAACTGAGCTGATATAGACTGATATTTACAGCTGATGTAGACTGATATTTACGGCTGATGTAGACTGATATTTACAGCTGATATAAACTAATATTAACAGCTGATATAGACTGATATTTACAGCTGATATAGACTGATATTTACAGCTGATATAGACTGATATTTACAGCTGATACAGACTGATATTTACAGCTGATATAGACTGATATTTACAGCTGATATAGACTGATAATTACAGCTGATACAGACTGATATTTACAGCTGATATAGACTGATATTTACAGCTGATGTAGACTGATATTTACAGCTGATGTAGACTGATATTTACAGCTGATGTAGACTGATATTTACAGCTGATGTAGACTGATATTTACAGCTGATATAGACTGATATTTACAGCTGATATAGACTGATATTTACAGCTGATATAGACTGATATTTACAGCTGATATAGACTGATATTTACAGCTGATGTAGACTGATATTTACAGCTGATATAGACTGATATTTACAGCTGATACAGACTGATATTTACAGCTGAGCTGATATAGACTGATATTTACAGCTGATGAAGACTGATATTTACAGCTGATACAGACTGATATTTTCCGGTGATTTAGACTGATATTCACAGCTGATGTAGACTGATTTTTACAGCTGATATAGACTGATATTTACAGCTGAAAAAGACTGATATTTACAGCTGATACAGACTGATATTTACAGCTGATATAGACTGATTTTTACAGCTGATACAGACTGATATTAACAGCTGATATAGACTGATATTTACAGCGTAGAGAGACTGATATTTACAGCTGATGTAGACTGATATTTACAGCTGAGCTGATATAGACTGATATTTACAGCTTATGTAGTCTGATATTTACAGCTGATATAGACTGATATTTACAGCTGATATAGACTGATATTTACAGCGTAGAGAGACTGATATTTACAGCTGATGTAGACTGATATTTACAGCTGATATAGACTGATATTTACAGCTGATGTAGACTGATATTTACAGCGTAGAGAGACTGATATTTACAGCTGATATAGACTGATATTTACAGCTGAGCTGATATAGACTGATATTTACAGCTTATGTAGTCTGATATTTACAGCTGATGTAGACTGATATTTACAGCTGATGTAGACTGATATTTACAGCTGATATAGACTGATATTTACAGCTGATATAGACTGATATTTACAGCTGATATAGACTGATATTTACAGCTGATGTAGACTGATATTTACAGCTGATACAGACTGATATTTACAGCTGAGCTGATATAGACTGATATTTACAGCTTATGTAGACTGATATTTACAGCTGATATAGACTGATATTTACAGCGTATAGAGACTGATATTTACAGCTGATACAGACTGATATTTTCCGGTGATTTAGACTGATATTCACAGCTGATGTAGACTGATTTTTACAGCTGATATAGACTGATATTTACAGCTGAAAAAGACTGATATTTACAGCTGATACAGACTGATATTTACAGCTGATATAGACTGATTTTTACAGCTGATACAGACTGATATTTACAGCTGATATAGACTGATATTTACAGCGTAGAGAGACTGATATTTACAGCTGATGTAGACTGATATTTACAGCTGAGCTGATATAGACTGATATTTACAGCTTATGTAGTCTGATATTTACAGCTGATATAGACTGATATTTACAGCTGATATAGACTGATATTTACAGCTGATATAGACTGATATTTACAGCTGATGTAGACTGATATTTACAGCTGATATAGACTGATATTTACAGCTGATGTAGACTGATATTTACAGCGTAGAGAGACTGATATTTACAGCTGATATAGACTGATATTTACAGCTGAGCTGATATAGACTGATATTTACAGCTTATGTAGTCTGATATTTACAGCTGATGTAGACTGATATTTACAGCTGATACAGACTGATATCTACAGCTTACATAGACTGATATTTACAGCTGATAGAGAATGATATTTACAGCTGATATAGACTGATATTTACAGCTGATGTAGACTGATATTTACAGCTGATATAGACTGATATTTACAGCTGATGTAGACTGATATTTACAGCGTAGAGAGACTGATATTTACAGCTGATATAGACTGATATTTACAGCTGAGCTGATATAGACTGATATTTACAGCTTATGTAGTCTGATATTTACAGCTGATGTAGACTGATATTTACAGCTGATACAGCCTGATATCTACAGCTTACATAGACTGATATTTACAGCTGATAGAGAATGATATTTACAGCTGATATAGACTGATATTTACAGCTGATATAGACTGATATTTAGAGCTGATATAGACTGATATTTACAGCTGATGTAGACTGATATTTACAGCTGATATAGACTGATATTTACAGCTGATATAGACTGATATTTACAGCTGATATAGACTGATATTTACAGCTGATATAGACTGATATTAACAGCTGATGTAGACTGATATTAACAGCTGATGTAGACTGATATTTACAGCTGATATAGACTGATATTTACAGCTGATATAGACTGATATTTACAGCTGATATAGACTGATATTAACAGCTGATGTAGACTGATATTAACAGCTGATGTAGACTGATATTTACAGCTGATGTAGACTGATATTTACAGCTGATATAGACTGATATTTACAGCTGATGTAGACTGATATTTACAGCTGAGCTGATATAGACTGATATTTACAGCTTATGTAGTCTGATATGTACAGCTGATATATACTGATATTTACAGCTGATATAGACTGATATTTACAGCTGATATAGACTGATATTAACAGCTGATATAGACTGATATTTACAGCTGATATAGACTGATATTTACAGCTGATATAGACTGATATTTACAGCTGATGTAGACTGATATTTACAGCTGATATAGACTGATATTTACAGCTGATATAGACTGATATTTACAGCTGATGTAGACTGATATTTACAGCTGATATAGACTGATATTAACAGCTGATATAGACTGATATTTACAGCTGATATAGACTGATATTAACAGCTGATATAGACTGATATTTACAGCTGATATAGACTGATATTAACAGCTGATATAGACTGATATTAACAGCTGATATAGACTGATATTAACAGCTGATATAGACTGATATTAACAGCTGATATAGACTGATATTAACAGCTGATATAGACTGATATTAACAGCTGATATAGACTGATATTTACAGCTGATATAGACTGATATTAACAGCTGATATAGACTGATATTTACAGCTGATATAGACTGATATTAACAGCTGATATAGACTGATATTTACAGCTGATATAGACTGATATTTACAGCTGATATAGACTGATATTAACAGCTGATATAGACTGATATTTACAGCTGATATAGACTGATATATACAGCTGATATAGACTGGCAGAAACATCCATTTCAGATCAGTATTTATTGATCAGCATTGATCAATCAGGACGTGTTTCAGTAAATCTTATTAGAGAAGACATGATGACATGAACTCACCTGACAGGAGGACCAGGTAGATGACAGGTGACCTTAGCGCCATGATGATGAAGATGATGAAGATCATAGCACACCTGGGTCAGATGACTGCTGCATATCACCTTTTTGAGCTGCTACAACACTAACAATACTACAGCTAGCTGTTAGCTAAGCAGGAGATACACTCACACCAGTACAGTCAGATTTGTAAGCTTAGCATTAGACCCAGAAACTCCCTACAGTCCGTTAATCATCTATCAGTGTACCAGCGCTGCTAACAGAGCTACCAGTGCAAGCTAACAGCTCCCCTGATGGAAACAAAGAGCCAGGATGCTAACAGCTAGTGTTCGCTAGCTGTTAGCTGGCAGTGTTGATCCTTAAATCAGACATTTTCATTGTTAATCAGCTTCAACATAGATATAAACAAACTAGAGGACTAACAGGGAACTAATCAGTCTCTAGCTACCAGGCTAATCATTGGAGAATAAAGCTAACAGCTAACAGATATAACGGTACTAGCCCCGACATGCTAACGATGCTAAGCAACTGTCCTGACACGGTCCTCATCCTTCCACCGCTAACCCGGGTTAAACGGAGCTAACCCGGGTCAAACAGAGCTGACGCGAGCTAACAAACAGACCAAGGTAACCGAGTTAAAGACTAGCACCGAGTCATCTCCTAGTGTTAGCTGTTAGCCTTTAGCTGCTAACAGAGAGGAACAACAACAGTCCGCAGACGGCTAGCCCCTCCGTTAATGTGACGTCACTGGTCCTGACGTCACAGTTTAATCCTTTAAACCCTAGTAAACAGTTAGCTGTTAGCTTTAGCCTCCTCATAGACACGGTAGAGTTATAACAGAGACAACATGGCGGACAGCAGCCGTTCCCTTTGTTTAACACCCCCCCTTCTCGAACAGCTGTTCCCTTAGTTTGACCCCCCCCCGTTCAGGCCATCTGCTGACCCCCTAACCGCCGCTGTAGTAGAAAAATCTAAATCAGTGCTTTTCAACTGGTGGCTAGGGACAGAAAAGTGGCCGTGGAGGTGTTTTCAGAGGGTCCTAGAAAAAAAAAGATTATTTTAGAAAGAAGTCTGTGGCTGACGCGCCCATCCCCACCTGATTCCCCATCCCCACCTGATTCCCCATCCCCACCTGATTCCCCATCCCCACCTGATTCCCCATCCCCACCTGATTCCTCATCCCCACCTGATTCCCCATCCCCACCTGATTCCCCATCCCCACCTGATTCCACATCCCCACCTGATTCCCCATCCCCACCTGATTCCTCATCCCCACCTGATTCCCCATCCCCACCTGATTCCCCATCCCCACCTGATTCCTCATCCCCACCTGATTCCCCATCCCCACCTGATTCCCCATCCCCACCTGATTCCTCATCCCCACCTGATTCCCCATCCCCACCTGATTCCTCATCCCCACCTGATTCCCCATCCCCACCTGATTCCTCATCCCCACCTGATTCCCCATCCCCACCTGATTCCCTTTCCCCATGATGCTTCCTTTCTGTTTAGAGCCCGACCGCTTAGAAATGAGATGGAAAACGTGATTATTGGAGCAATTTGAAGATGAAAATATGTAAACTTCATCTGTTACACCTCAAACAAGATAACATTATAGTTTCTCCTGCCTCTGCTAGAGGATGGAGAAATGAGCTCAGACCTCGGTACGCATGTTCAGCTAACTTTATTTAACCCCCTATCAATGAAGGGCTGTGCCTAAACTGTGTACTTATAAAGAAAACAAGGTCCAGTTTTCACCCCCCCCAGGGGCCGTAGCTCTCGACAACCACCCATCAGCCTGTCCGTCAGTTTCTCTGTTCTGCTGAGGTTCAGCAGGCATGCTGACGCAGAGAACTTTGAGAACAATGCCCCAGATCTGAGAGGAGAGAGGCTATTCAGAGAGGACTATGGGTACAGCTACTTTACACATGAAGTCTTCTAGAAACTCTAATACCTAGTGGAGTTTACACACTTGGACGTCTCTGCGGGTGTTTTTACATCGGGAGTAGTCAGTGCCTGAAGGCCAGACTGGCCCAACAGAAACACGCCACTAAAACGGGAAATCCACAATCTCCTGAGGCTGTACGTTAAAGAGGCCGATCATGGCAGCTGCAGCTCTCTGAAATTATCACTGAGCACATCCAAGGTCCAACCAAAGGGGGGGCGGACTACAGATGCTCTAAAACAGACTTTCTGGAGGTCTACCTGAAAAGCAGCAGTTTCCTGGTCTACATGGGGAACTGGACTTGTCTCCTGTAGCTCTTCTAGTCCTCAATCATGTCAACACTAGTGAGAGAGAACATTATTGTCTGCTCAGTGGAAAGTGAATACAGATTTTTAATGCTGCCGTCTTTAATGATCTGAGGAATCATGGGTAGATTTAACCGGCTGCTTTACAGCTGTAATTGTGTAACCTTTGACCTCATCATGTGATCTGTGGAGAACCTTTAAAGGAAGCAACTTGGCGGCCATGTTGTCCCTGTCCTGATGAAGGTGTGCTTGTTGAAACATGTTGGCGTGTTTTTCTGATTCTGTAGCCCTCATGATATAAAGGCTTTTTACCCATAATCCCTCTGAGGGCCGCAGATCTCCACATACCTGTCACACTAAAAAGCCCTGACCAGTTCATTCCTGCGTACGCCGTTTCATTTTAGAGTGCAGTAAAAGGACGATGAACATTCATGCTGGGATTACTAAAGACCTGCGTAGCCCTGGTCAACCTTAGATTGATTTATGTGCTGAAGCAGATCTAGGGTTCAAACTATCTCTGACACTAAAACTGGATCTTTGAGCACATGATGATAAATACAGAGACAACTACTTTATTTATGAAAACATTCATGGTTTTAACTTTATTTTTCAAAACTTTGAGGAATAAATAAACATCAATGTCCCCAAAAAGGATGCCAGAAAAAAAAATCAACAAAAAGACAAACAAACAAACAGACAAACAAATAAACAGACAAACAAACAAACAGACGAACAAACAAACAAACAGACAGACAAACAAACAAACAGACAGACAGACAGACAAACAAACAAACAGACAAACAAACAGACAAACAAACAAACAGACAAACAAACAGACAAACAAACAGACAAACAAACAAACAAACAGACAGACAAACAAACAAACAAAAAACAGACAAACCAACAAACAGACAGACAAACAAACAGACAAACAGACAGACAAATAAAAGAGAACCTAATGAATGCACTCAGATCTGTCAGAGTAGCTAAGTCTGGAGTCAACACTGGACTAAAGTCAGAATACTACAGAGATAAATAACTGAAAAAAACAACAATAAGTTCAACCAACCTTAAGGCCCAAATCCTGGTCTGACCAGTCTACCCCCTAAGAGCTGAGTCCTAAACCCCCCTAATGTTCATGGTCTACTAGTCCTAAACCCCCTAATGTACATGGTCTACTAGTCCTAGACCCCCCTAATGTTCATGGTCTAGTAGTCGTAGACCCTCCTAATGTTCATGGCCTACTAGTCCTAGACCCCCCTAATATTCATGGTCTAGTAATCCTAGACCCCCTAATGTTCATAGTCTACTAGTCCTAGACCCCCCCAATGTTCATGGTCTACTAGTCCTAAACCCCCTTAATGTTCATGGTCTTCTAGTCCTAAACCCCCCTAATGTTCATGGTCTACTAGTCCTAGACCCCCCAATGTTCATGGTCTACTAGTCATAGGCCCCCTCTAATGTTCATGGTCTTCTAGTCCTAGACCCCCCTAATGTTCATGGTCTACTAGTCCTAAACCCCCTTATGTTCATAGTCTACTAGACCTAAACCCCCCTAATGTTCATGGTCTTCTAGTCCTAGACCCCCCTAATGTTCATGGTCTTCTAGTCCTAAACCCCCTTATGTTCATGGTCTATTAGTCCTAAACCCCCCTAATGTTCATGGTCTACTTGTCCTAGACCCCCCTAATGTTCATGGTCTTCTATTCCTAAACCCCCCTAATGTTCATGGTCTACTAGTCCTAGACCCCCCAATGTTCATGGTCTACTAGTCCTAGGCCCCCTCTAATGTTCATGGTCTACTAGTCCTAGACCCCCCTAATGTTCATGGTCTACGTTCTAGACCCCCCTAATGTTCATGGTCCATTAGTCCTTAACCCCCCTAATGTTCATGGTCTTCTAGTCCTAAACCCCCCTAATGTACATGGTTTTCTAGTCCTAGACCCCCCAATGTTCATGGTCTAGTAGTTCTAGACCCCCTCTAATGTTCATGGTCTTCTAGTCCTAGACCCCCCTAATGTTCATGGTCTACTAGTCCTAGACCCCCCAATGTTCATGGTCTAATAGTCCTAGACCCCCCTAATGTTCATGGTCTTCTATTCCTAAACCCCCCTAATGTTCATGGTCTTCTAGTCCTCAACCCCCCTAATGTACATGGTTTTCTAGTCCTAGACCCCCCAATGTTCATGGTCTAGTAGTTCTAGACCCCCTCTAATGTTCATGGTCTTCTAGTCCTAGACCCCCCTAATGTTCATGGTCTACTAGTCCTAGACCCCCCAATGTTCATGGTTTACTAGTCCTAAACCCCCTTAATGTTCATGGTCTAGTAGTCGTAGACCCTCCTAATGTTCATAGTCTTCCAGTCCTAAACCCCCCTAATGTTCATGGTCTACTAGTCCTAAACCCCCCTAATGTTCATGGTCTTCTAGTCTTAGACCCCCCAATGTTCATGGTCTAATAGTCCTAGGCCCCCTCTAATGTTCATGGTCTACTAGTCCTAGACCCCCCTAATGTTCATGGTCTACGTTCTAGACCCCCCTAATGTTCATGGTCTATTAGTCCTAAACCCCCCTAATGTTCATGGTCTACTTGTCCTAAACCCCCCTAATGTTCATGGTCTTCTAGTCCTAAACCCCCCTAATGATCATGGTCTACTAGTCCTAGACCCCCCAATGTTCATGGTCTACTAGTCCTAGGCCCCCTCTAATGTTCATGGTCTACTAGTCCTAGACCCCCCTAATGTTCATGGTCTACGTTCTAGACCCCCCTAATGTTCATGGTCCATTAGTCCTTAACCCCCCTAATGTTCATGGTTTACTAGTCCTAAACCCCCCTAATGTTCATGGTCTTCAATTCCTAGACCCCCCTAATGTTCATGGTCTACTATTCCTACCCCCCCCCCCCCCCAATGTTCATGGTCGTCTAGTCCTAAACCCCCCTAATGTTCATGGTCTACTAGTCCTAGACCCCCCTAATATTCATGGTCTAGTAGTCCTAGACCCCCTAATATTCATAGTCTACTAGTCCTAGACCCCCCCTAATGTTAATGGTCTACTATTCCTAAACCCCCCTAATGTTCATGGTCTTCTAGTCCTAAACCCCCCTAATGTACATGGTCTACTAGTCCTAAACCCCCCTAATATTCATGGTCTACTAGTCCTAGACCCCCCTAATGTTCATGCTCTAGTAGTCGTAGACCCCTGTTCATGGTCTACTAGTCCTAGACCCCCCTAATGTTCATGGTCTACTAGTCCTAGACCCCCCTAATGTTCATGCTCTAGTAGTCGTAGACCCCTGTTCATGGTCTACTAGTCCTAAACCCCCCTAATGTTCATAGTCTACTAGTCCTAAAACCCCCTACTGTTCATGGTCTACTAGTCATAGACCCCCTTAATGTTCATGGTCTACTAGTCCTAGACCCCCCTAATGTTCAATAGATACAGTAGAGTTATTTTTCATGTTGGGGGATAAGGTAAGACATATTTTTAAATGAAGCAGGACTGACTGGATTTTTTTTCCTTCACAAAAATTAAACTTTAATAACAGATAAAAGGACAAAACATGTCTTTATCCAATCTAAATGCTGTGGGCGGGGTCTCAGGTATAATGACCCGACCCCTAGAACAAATAAAAAAGTGAATGTTGAGGCTGAGCCTACACCTGTGTTACTCAAACGTAACTAGAACAGGTGTGGCACCTATCCAGATGATCAGATCAATAACAGACCGAGGATTTTAGTCAGATTTGGTTCAAAATAGACCTGGACCTGGATTTGAGGGTGAACTGATTGTAGAGGTCAAAGGTCATGATTTAGGCTCCAGTCTGATCCCCACAGAGTTAACAAACTCTGACATCTCGAGTTAATAAACATGAACCAACGCCGTTAGAGACAGATGATATCCACCAATCATAGCACAGAGACAGGACACGCCCCCTTATACATGTGAGATGATACCCTAGGACCAAACACCCATGTTTCCATGACAACCACAGCAGTGATGACGATGAAGATGGTCGTTCTGATGACCACGATCATCATGGCTGTGATGACGAAGACTCTGGAGCGAATCTCTTCACAAAGTCGTCCAGGCTAAGCACCGCCCCCCAGCCCACCTGAGGGTCCATACTGATGAAGTCATCCAGGTTCATGTGACTTTCTGAGGAGGAAGCAAAGCAGTGATGTCATCATGAGGTCACAGACATGCTGATGTCATCATCGGTTACAGAGAGGTCATGTGACCTGCAGTGTGGATGGGGGGATAGGGTGGGGGTGGCATCCTCCAGGATCCGTCGGTGTTTTTCATGTGAGAACGATCACATGCAAAATTGGACAGGAAGCTGTCAGCAGGGACCACACGCAACTTCCTGTGGGACAAGACAGGAAGTCACCACTGTGATGTCACATCCTGTAGGAAAAGCTTCACTTCCTGTGAAGTCTCTGACTGTAGGCGGGGTCTAATGTTACCTGTGGTAGGCAGGGTTAACATGGCGGTCTGAGCGGAGAGCTTGGCTGACGTAGAGGCGGAGGCTGCAGGGAAATGACAGCTCTGAGTCCAGGTCGTAGATCAGGGCACCAGACTGAGGACGGACCTGGAGCAGGATCACGTGGTAGTCCTAGAACAAATGATTGATGACATCATCAATGATGACATCAGTGACATTAAATCAACATCATCAATAACACAATGACTGTGTTAACATGGACTCAGTATCCCAGTTTCTTTCAGGTCTAAAGAATCCAGGTTTATCTTTGACCATGTAAACACAGAATCCTAGATAGGATCAAAACCAGGATCAGGCTCATAGCAGGGACAGGAAGTCAACGCAGACACACTCAATGACGTCACGTTTAAAATGGGTCATTATCAAAGATGGTGGCTTAAGACGTGTGACTGACCCAGATCACTGGCTGATCCCCACGACCAGACTTCTGCTTCCACAGAGGAACCTGAGCGAGAACCGAGAACAGAGTAGAACATCAGGAAATACACAGAAGTTTTCTCAGGAGGTTCAAGAGAAGTTCGAGCTGACTAGTAAATCAGCTATCTGAAAAACATGGATCCCAGTCCTAACGTGTTCTTCTCCTGATGTGTTCTAGCCCTAACATGTTCTGGCCCTAATAAGTTCTGTCCCTAATATGTTCTAGCCCTGATTTCTTCTGGCCCTAGCGTGTTCTAGCCCCGATTTGTTGTAGCCCTAGCGTGTTCTGGCTCTAGTGTGTTCTAGCCCTGATTTTTTCTGGCCCTAGCGTGTTATAGCCCCGATTTGTTCTTGTCCTTATGTGTTCTAGCCCTGATTTATTCTGGCCCTAATGTGTTCTGGCCCTGATTTGTTCTGGCCCTGATTTGTTCTTGCCCTGATTTGTTCTAGCCCTAGCGTGTTCTGGCTCTAGTGTGTTCTAGCCCCGATTTGTTCTGGTCCTAATGTGTTCTAGCCCTGATTTGTTCTGGCCCTAGCGTGTTCTAGCCCTGATTTGTTCTGGCCCTAGCGTGTTCTGGCCCTAGCGTGTTCTGGCTCTAGTGTGTTCTAGCTCTGATTTGCTCTGGCCCCAGCGTGTTCTAGCCCTGATATGTTCTAGCCTTGATATGTTCTGGCCCTAATGTGTTCTAGCCCTGATTTGTTCTGGCCCTAATGTGTTCTAGCCCTGATTTGTTCTGGCCCTAACGTGTTCTAGCTCTGATTTGCTCTGGCCCCAGCGTGTTCTAGCCCTGATATGTTCTAGCCTTGATATGTTCTGGCCCTAATGTGTTCTAGCCCTGATTTGTTCTGGCCCTAATGTGTTCTAGCCCTGATTTGTTCTGGCCCTAACGTGTTCTAGCCCTGAGGTGTTCTAGCCCTGATTTTTTCTAGCCCTGATTTGTTCTAGCCCTGATGTGTTGTAGCCCTGACTTGTTCTGACCTTAACGTGTTCTTGCCCTGATTTGTTCTGACCCTAATGTGTTCTAGCTCTGATTTGCTCTGGCCCTAGCGTGTTCTAGCCCTGACTTGTTCTGGCCCTAATGTGTTCTAGCTCTGATTTGCTCTGGCCCTAGCGTGTTCTAGCCCTGACTTGTTCTGACCCGAATGTGTTCTTGCCCCGATTTGATCTGACCCTAACATGTTCTTGCCCTAATGTGTTCTAGCCCTGATATGTTCTAGCCATGATATGTTCTGGCCCTAATGTGTTCTAGCCCTGAGGTGTTCTAGCCCTGATTTTTTCTAGCCCTGATTTGTTCTGGCCCTAATGTGTTCTAGCTCTGATTTGCTCTGGCCCTAGCGTGTTCTGGCCCTAGCGTGTTCTAGCCCTGATTTGTTCTGACCTGAACGTGTTCTGGCCCTGATTTGTTCTGGCCCCAGCGTGTTCTAGCCCTGATATGTTCTAGCCTTGATATGTTCTGGCCCTAATGTGTTCTAGCCCTGATTTGTTCTGGCCCTAATGTGTTCTAGCCCTGATTTGTTCTGGCCCTAACGTGTTCTAGCCCTGAGGTGTTCTAGCCCTGATTTTTTCTAGCCCTGATTTGTTCTAGCCCTGATGTGTTCTAGCCCTGATGTGTTGTAGCCCTGACTTGTTCTGACCCTAACGTGTTCTTGCCCTGATTTGTTCTGGCCCTAACGTGTTCTAGCTCTGATTTGCTCTGGCCCTAGCGTGTTCTGGCCCTAGCGTGTTCTAGCCCTGATATTTTCTGGCCCTAGCATGTTCTAGCCCTGACTTGTTCTGACCCTAACATGTTCTGGCCCTAATGTGTTCTAGCCCTGATTTGTTCTGGCCCTAATGTGTTCTAGCCCTGATTTGTTCTGGCCCTAACGTGTTCTAGCCCTGAGGTATTCTAGCCCTGATTTTTTCTAGCCCTGATGTGTTCTAGCCCTGATGTGTTGTAGCCCTGACTTGTTCTGACCTTAACGTGTTCTTGCCCTGATTTGTTCTGGCCCTAATGTGTTCTAGCTCTGATTTGCTCTGGCCCTAGCGTGTTCTAGCCCTGACTTGTTCTGGCCCTAATGTGTTCTAGCTCTGATTTGCTCTGGCCCTAGCGTGTTCTAGCCCTGACTTGTTCTGACCCGAATGTGTTCTTGCCCCGATTTGATCTGACCCTAACATGTTCTTGCCCTAATGTGTTCTAGCCCTGATTTTTTCTAGCCCTGATATGTTCTGGCCCTAATGTGTTCTAGCCCTGACTTGTTCTGACCCTAACATGTTCTGGCCCTAATGTGTTCTAGCCTTGATTTTTTCTAGCCCTGATTTGTTCTAGCCCTGATATGTTCTAGCCTTGATATTTTCTGGCCCTAATGTGTTCTAGCCCTGATTTGTTATGGCCCTAATGTGTTCTAGCCCTGATTTGTTCTGGCCCTAACGTGTTCTAGCCCTGATTTGTTCTGGCCCTAATGTGTTCTAGCCCTGATTTGTTCTGGCCCTAACGTGTTCTAGCCCTGATTTGTTCTGGCCCTAGCGTGTTCTGGCTCTAGTGTGTTCTAGCTCTGATTTGCTCTGGCCCTAGCGTGTTCTGGCCCTAGCGTGTTCTAGCCCTGATTTGTTCTGACCTGAACGTGTTCTTGCCCTGATTTGTTCTGGCCCTCATGTGTTCTAGCTCTGATTTGCTCTGGCCCTAGCGTGTTCTGGCCCTAGGGTGTTCTAGCCCTGATATTTTCTGGCCCTAGCATGTTCTAGCCCTGACTTGTTCTGACCCTAACATGTTCTGGCCCTAATGTGTTCTAGCCCTGATTTTTTCTAGCCCTGATTTGTTCTAGCCCTGATATGTTCTAGCCTTGATATGTTCTGGCCCTAATGTGTTCTAGCCCTGATTTGTTCTGGCCCTAATGTGTTCTAGCCCTGATTTGTTCTGGCCCTAACGTGTTCTAGCCCCGAGGTATTCTAGCCCTGATTTTTTCTAGCCCTGATTTGTTCTAGCCCTGATGTGTTGTAGCCCTGACTTGTTCTGACCTTAACGTGTTCTTGCCCTGATTTGTTCTGACCCTAATGTGTTCTAGCTCTGATTTGCTCTGGCCCTAGCGTGTTCTAACCCTGACTTGTTCTGGCCCTAATGTGTTCTAGCTCTGATTTGCTCTGGCCCTAGCGAGTTCTAGCCCTGATGTGTTGTAGCCCTGATTTCTTCTGGCCCTAGCGTGTTCTAGCCCTGACTTGTTCTGACCCGAACGTGTTCTTGCCCTAATGTGTTCTAGCCCTGATTTTTTCTAGCCCTGATATGTTCTGGCCCTAATGTGTTCTAGCCCTGATTTTTTCTAGCCCTGATTTGTTCTGGCCCTAATGTGTTCTAGCCTGACTTGTTCTGACCCTAACATGTTCTGGCCCTAATGTGTTCTAGCCCTGATTTTTTCCAGCCCTGAGTTGTTCTAGCCCTGATATGTTCTAGCCATGATATGTTCTGGCCCTAATGTGTTCTAGCCCTGAGGTGTTCTAGCCCTGATTTTTTCTAGCCCTGATTTGTTCTGGCCCTAATGTGTTCTAGCTCTGATTTGCTCTGGGCCTAGCGTGTTCTGGCCCTAGCGTGTTCTAGCCCTGATTTGTTCTGACCTGAACGTGTTCTGGCCCTGATTTGTTCTGGCCCCAGCGTGTTCTAGCCCTGATATGTTCTAGCCTTGATATGTTCTGGCCCTAATGTGTTCTAGCCCTGATTTGTTCTGGCCCTAATGTGTTCTAGCCCTGATTTGTTCTGGCCCTAACGTGTTCTAGCCCTGAGGTGTTCTAGCCCTGATTTTTTCTAGCCCTGATTTGTTCTAGCCCTGATGTGTTCTAGCCCTGATGTGTTGTAGCCCTGACTTGTTCTGACCCTAACGTGTTCTTGCCCTGATTTGTTCTGGCCCTAATGTGTTCTAGCTCTGATTTGCTCTGGCCCTAGCGTGTTCTAGCCCTGACTTGTTCTGGCCCTAATGTGTTCTAGCTCTGATTTGCTCTGGCCCTAGCGTGTTCTAGCCCTGATGTGTTCTAGCCCTGATTTCTTCTGGCCCTAGCGTGTTCTAGCCCCGACTTGTTCTGACCCGAACGTGTTCTTGCCCCGATTTGATCTGACCCTAACATGTTCTAGCCCTTATTTTCTCTAGCCCTGATATGTTCTGGACCTAATGTGTTCTAGCCCTGATATGTTCTGGCCCTAATGTGTTCTAGCTCTGATTTGTTCTTGCCCTAATGTGTATTAGCTCTGATTTGTTCTGGCCCTAATGTGTTCTAGCTCTGATTTGTTCTGGCCCTAATGTGTTCTAGCTCTGATTTGTTCTAGCCCTGATATGTTCTGGCCCTAATGTGTTCTAGCTCTGATTTGTTCTAGCCCTAATGTGTTCTAGCCCTGATTTGTTCTGGCCCTAACGTGTTCTAGCCCTGATGTGTTGTAGCCCTGACTTGTTCTGACCCTAACGTGTTCTGGCCCTGATTTGTTCTGGCCCCAGCGTGTTCTAGCCCTGATATGTTCTAGCCTTGATATGTTCTGGCCCTAATGTGTTCTAGCCCTGATTTGTTCTGGCCCTAATGTGTTCTAGCCCTGATTTGTTCTGGCCCTAACGTGTTCTAGCCCTGAGGTGTTCTAGCCCTGATTTTTTCTAGCCCTGATTTGTTCTAGCCCTGATTTGTTCTAGCCCTAATGTGTTCTAGCTCTGATTTGTTCTGGCCCTCATGTGTTCTAGCTATGATTTGCTCTGGCCCTAACATGTTCTTGCCCTGATTTGTTCTGGCCCTAATGTGTTCTAGCTCTGATTTGTTCTGGCCCTAATGTGTTCTAGCTCTGATTTGTTCTGGCCCTAATGTGTTCTAGCTCTGATTTGTTCTGGCCCTAATGTGTTCTAGCTCTGATTTGCTCTGGCCCTAGCGTGTTCTAGCCCTGACTTGTTCTGGCCCTAATGTGTTCTAGCTCTGATTTGTTCTGGCCCTAACATGTTCTAGCTCTGATTTGTTCTGGCCCTAATGTGTTCTAGCTCTGATTTGCTCTAGCCCTAATGTGTTCTAGCTCTGATTTGCTCTGGCCCTAACATGTTCTAGCTCTGATTTGTTCTGGCCCTAATGTGTTCTAGCTCTGATTTGCTCTGGCCCTAGCGTGTTCTAGCCCTGACTTGTTCTGGCCCTAATGTGTTCTAGCTCTGATTTGCTCTGGCCCTAACATGTTCTTGCCCTGATTTGTTCTGGCCCTCATGTGTTCTAGCTCTGATTTGCTCTGGCCCTAGCGTGTTCTAGCCCTGACTTGTTCTGGCCCTAATGTGTTCTTGCCCTGATTTGTTCTGGCCCTAATGTGTTCTAGCTCTGATTTGTTCTAGCCCTGATTTGTTCTAGCCCTAATGTGTTCTAGCTCTGATTTGTTCTAGCCCTGATTTGTTCTGGCCCTAATGTGTTCTAGCTCCGATTTGTTCTAGCCCTGATTTGTTCTGGCCCTAATGTGTTCTAGCTCTGATTTGTTCTAGCCCTGATTTGTTCTGGCCCTAATGTGTTCTAGCTCTGATTTGTTCTAGCCCTGATTTGTTCTAGCCCTAATGTGTTCTAGCTCTGATTTGTTCTAGCCCTGATTTGTTCTGGCCCTAATGTGTTCTAGCTCTGATTTGCTCTCGCCCTAGCGTGTTCCAGCCCTTACTTGTTCTGACCCGAACGTGTTCTTGCCCCGATTTGAACTGCCCCTAACATGTTCTTGCCCTGATTTGTTCTGGCCCTAACGTGTTCTAGCCCTGACATGTTGTAGCCCTGATTTGTTCCAGCCTTGATGTGGTCCAGCCCTGTTTTGTTCCAGTCCTCATATTCTTTAGCTAATTTAATCTGTCCCAGTCCTAACATGTTCTAGCCCTGACTTGTTCCAGCATTCTTATCCCCATGTTCTGATCGTTCTCACCATCCGGTTCTCATTAGAGATGAAGACCACAAACAGTTCCTGTAGTGGAGCGGTTCCCTCTGTCCTCACATACTCACAGAGCTTCCAGACGTTCTCTTCACTGTGGAACAAGAACAGCAGAACCAGCTGTTAGTGTCAAGAACCTGCCTACAGCAGAACTGGCACATTTTCATTTAACTGCAACTCTGATCCACACTCTATCTCCAACAGGAAATCCGCCATTTTGAATAAATTAGTGAAAATTGGGGTATTTTTGCCCTGTTCCAGGGGTCATATCTGGATTAACTCCTCTGAGGGATTTCGTCTGATCGACTTGTACTTCAGCGCAGAGCTACATGAGACATGGCTGATGAAAATTTATTTGGGGTTTTCTCATTAGTCGAAAGGTGTGGCCATGGCGAGCCCTCAAATTTACATATGATTGTGGTAAACAGGAAGTAGTTAATAACTCAGCCTTGCATTGTCCGATTGGACTCATATTGATCTGGTATATTGACGGTCATGGCCTGCACCCATTCTTATGGTCAGATTTTTTACAGATCAAAGTGCCACCTAGTGGTGACAGGAAATGTCAAGTTTTATAGTGCAAGCTACAGTTTAAAAATTATCCAAGATATCCACTTCAAATTTGTGTCAGGAAGGACTAAAGAAGTGGATTTGGCTTTGTAAAAAAAATAAAATTGACTTTTCGTCAGAGGGTGTGGCCTCAGCGGAGCGACAAAGTCAAGAGTCGCCATTTTGTCTCGCCAAAAATTTTATAACAGCCATAACTCTAGTATACATGGTCATATCTGAGACAGATTTCATTGCTTGATAACAGTCCAGGCCAGAACACATCCATGCTGGAAATTTTGAAAAACTGTACAGCGCCACCCTCTGGCAACAGAAAGTCACTACTTCTGAATTTCACATCGCAGTACCTACATGGTTGGGCAGATCATTCTGAAAATTCACTCTGGCTGTTCCCAAGGAGTTGGCCTTACATATATATAATAGTCAAACATCTACGTTAAAAGGCGGGGCCATGGAGAATTTTTTTCTTCCCCATGAAAAGGAAGTAGAATTATTCTAGGCTTACAAAACTTATGAAGCCATCAAACTTGGCAGAAAAATACCAAATTAGGAAATGAGAAGATTGATAGGATGATTGTTAGTGGGCGTGGCTATTTGGCTCAGTGGCGCCCCTACAATATTTCAAAAATCAGCCCCTGCAGTTGATATTACCTAGGTGTTTGAAAATGCTTCTGCATTTCTGTCATCTCAGGATCTCTTGGACCCAAATTGTAAAACAAAAGCAAGTCTATTTTTGTCATTTTCCATGTTGAAATGTTCAAAACTCTGTCCTCTCTTAATGGAACTGAAACTAAGGCTTTGCTGCCATCTTTTGGTGATACACAGCATTGCACTATATTTAAGGACAGGGTCCAAACAGCAAACAACACATTACAAAGTATACTTCTGTCTATCCATGAATATAAGGTCAATTGCCAAAATGAGATAAGATATAAAAGCACTGAATAAACAAATAATAATAATAATAATAATAATAATACATTTTATTTATAGAGCGCTTTTCAAGAACTCAAAGACACTGTACAAAAATAATAAAATGCATTGCAAAGAAGCCAAGAACAGGACAGTGACATGATCAAGCAAACAAGCAAACAAACAGACAAACATGCAGACAAAGTGACGAGACAACAACAACAGAGTCAAACATTGAAAGCCATTTTAAAGAGGTGAGTTTTGAGCAGTGATTTGAATGTAGATGAGTCCTTACAGTCTTGGATGTGTTTAAGGAGTGAGTTCCAGAGGGAGGGGGCGGCTATGGAGAAGGCTCTGTCCCCCCAGGTTCGGTGCTTGGTTCTTGTTGGTGGAGAGAGGAGATTGAGATTTGATGAGCGGAGATTACGGGAGGGGGTGTGATGGTGCAGGAGGTCAGTAAGGTAAGGAGAGGCCTTATGGTTTAGGGCTTTGTGGGTGAGGAGGAGGATTTTAAATTTGATGCGGTAGGGAACAGGGAGCCAGTGGAGGTTTTGAAGGATGGGGGTGATGTGGTCATGGGAGCGGGTGTGTGTTAGGAGGCGTGCTGCAGAGTTCTGGATGTATTGAAGTTTATTGAGGACTGTAGAGGATGTGCCATAGAGGATGCTGTTGCAGTAATCTAGTCTGGATGTGATGAAGGCGTGGATGAGGATTTCGGCTGCAGGGAAGGAGAGTAGTGGACGGATGCGGGCTATGTTTTTCAAGTGGAAGAAGGGCGTTTTTTGGGTGACGTGTTGATCAAAAGAGAGGTGACTGTCAAAAATGATACCAAGATTGCGGGTGTGAGGGGAGGTGGACAGGGTGAAGGGTCTCAATTTGGAGGCTGAAGTTATGGATGGATTTGGTGAGGGATTTGGGGCCAATGATCATAAGTTCAGATTTATTGTAGTTAAGAGAGAGGAAATTGTTGTTCAACCATGTTTTTATGTCAGAGAGGCAGTTGGTTAGTGTGGAGTGTGTGTCTGGGGTGATGGAGGTGGTGGAGATATATAATTGGATATCATCGGCATAACAGTGAAAGTTGAGTCCATGGTGGCGGATGATATGACCAAGGGGGAGCAGATAGATTGTGAAAAGGAGGAGTCCAAGCACCGAACCTTGGGGGATGCCTTGTGTCAGGGGAGCAGTGGAGGAGGAGCAGTTATTGATGTGGATGAATTGTTGTCTGTCCGTGAGATAAGATTTAATCCAGGAGAGTGCTGTGCCAGTGATGTTAAGTGAATGTTCCAGACGGGAAAGCAGGATGGAGTTGTTGATGGTGTCGAATGCAGCTGAGAGGTCCAGGAGGATGAGGAGGTTAACGTGGCCGGAGTCTGATGAGAGAAGGAGGTCACTGGTAACTTTCAGTAGCGCTGTTTCGGTGCTGTGTTGGGGTCGGAAGCCGGATTGGAAAGGTTCATAGAGGTTGTTATGGGAGAGGTGGGACTTGAGTTGTGTGGCAATGACGCATTCCAGGATTTTTGGCAGAAATGGGAGGTTGGAGATGTGCTGGAAGTTAGACATGTGATCAGGGTTGAGTCCAGGTTTTTTTGAGGATGGGGGTAACAGCTGCAAGTTTTAGGGATTGGAGAACAGTACCGGTGTGGAGAGAGGAGTTGAAACATGATTAGAAATTAAAGCAGACAGGGCAGAGAGGGAGATTGTGTTAATGTTTCTGGAGGAAATAGTACGTTTTTGTCTTGGGGTGGGGATGGGAAGGTCAATGTCCATTATAACTGCTAGGTGGTCAGAGATGTGGAGGTTGAGACTAGAGAGATTATGGATGGTGAGGGCGGTGATGCAAACTAAGTCCAGTATGTGGCTGTGGGTGGGGAAGTTGACGTGCTGTGTGAAATTGAGGCAGTGTAATAAGTCAAGAAGGTCCTTGGCGGGTTTGGAGAGTGGGTTGTCAATATGGAAATTAAAATCCCCAAGGGGGAGAACAGAGGATGAAGTGGAGCATAATTGCGTCAGGAGGTCTGGAAATTCTGTGAAAAAGCTGGGGTTTGGCTTGGGGGGGTGATAAATGATAGCAGTAACAAGGGGTGTGGGACCGGGGAGGTTAAGGGCAAGGTGTTCAAAAGAGAGGAAAACAGGGGTTGAGATGGCAGTAATTTTGAAGTCCTTCCTTTATACAGCAGCAACACCACCCCCCGCCCATTGGGACGGGGTTTGTCAGTGTAGGTGTATCCTGAGGGAGTGGTCTGGTTCAGTGAGAGGTAGTCCATGGGTTGATGCCAGGTTTCAGTAAGACAGAGAAAGTCCAGGTTATTGTCAGTGATGAAATCATGAAGGAGGAGACTTTTATTGTTTAATGAGCGAGTGTTGAATAAAGATAGTTTTAGATGATTTTGAAGGCTATTATGGTGTGCAGCATGGGGGGGGGGGCATTGGCAGATGGGAAATAATTAACAGGTTGGATGAATTGACTGGATTTCTTGTGATTCTTTTGCTCGTTACACGTCTGCTTGAAAAGATGGTCTCTATTGGAAATGTGAGCTGTGAGTTTGATGGTGATGTAGGTGGCCACAAGAGGGAGCTATTGTTCCATGAGATTACTGGGGAGGAGAAGGAGCTGAACGGCGGACAGTTGGGAGGGCTGGTGGGGGAGGCAGTTGGCTGTTGAGGTGGAGCTGGTGAGTGAGTGGCAGTAGTTTTGGACAGTCAGTGAGGGGGTGCGAACTGTATGGAGAGTTGAATGTTGGTGGTGAGTAACTGGGAGCCAGCTTTGTTTGGGTGAAGTCCATCTGATTTGAAAAGAGAGTTTTTATTCCAAAGAAGATCAAAGTTTGGGATAAATGACAGATCGTTGGTCCTGCAGGCGGCCTGAAGCCAGTGGTGAAGATAAAGAACTCTACTGAAACGGGCGGCGTTGTAGAGAGGTGCAGTAGGACCGGAGATGAAGATGGATTTGCCAGTTTGTTTTAGGAAGTGGAAAAGTTCAGTGAAGTGGGATTTTGTCATTTCGGACTGTTGGTGGGAGGTGTCATTGGTGCCTGCGTGAACGATGAGGCGGGTGATGGAGGAGGGGAGAGAAGGGAGAATGTTCCGGAGTTTTTCCAGGATGACTGGGACTGTTGCACCAGGCAAGCAGAGAGTAGTGACGTTAAAAAACCTGACATTTCTGATTATGGAGTCACCAATTAGCAGAGTGGGGGGTTCAAAGAGTGGACGAGGACATGAAGGCTGCGTGTTGTCAGGAGAGGGGTGTGTGTGCCCTTGGGGGGGGGGGGTCTCGGCAGGTAGACGCAGTTCCAGAGGAAGCTGGGGGCGAGGGAGACCACCAGAGCGTCTGTTAACGGCTTCCAATAGCAGTCTACGGCGGTGAGAGGAGGCAAGCTTCTCTTGATGTTGGCTCCGCTGTTCTGTCGACCGGGAAGCCGTGTGGTCAACAGCTGCAGCGTCGGCGGGAGCCAGGGATCCCGCGGTGGGTGAAGAGGAGTCCATAGGGAGCGACGAGGATGAGGCAGGACCAGCTGCTGGTGCGGAAGAGGCAGCGACAGTTGAGGAGGAAGATGCAGTAGTAGCAGGGACAGGAGGAGAGGAATCGGCGACGGCACAGGCAGCATCCGATGCACAGTGTGCAGGCCCGGGGGGGACAGCTTCCGGAGTGACCGAGAGCTCGGCCAGAGTCCGAGCCGGGCATGCCAGCCCCGCCTGAGCCGTTAGGAGCCTCGTCCTGCAGCGCTGCAAAGTGGTTGCTGAGGAGGAGCGGTGGGGGAGAACGCGGCCGTTTGCAGCTACCTTTTCTCCCTCGGACCGTCACCTCCGTCCAGGACTCCCAGGGATTAGGAGTGGAGCAGGAGGATGGATGAAGGCGCATAGGGTCCCAGAGCAGTGTGTCTGATATTTCCGAATGAATTGCCAGCATCCTCTTCGACTCTGAAGCTGCCATGTCGATATAACTGGAAAGTAGGGTGTCCTTCTTCTGGAGCTCCTCTGAAAGCCGCTGAATGTCCTCTTTAAGGTTGGTAACCTCTTTTTACGGTCAGTTCAACAGGTTAGGTCTGATGCTAAAAATAGCTAGTCGGAGCTAGCAGCTGTTGACTTTAGGGTCCGTAGTCCATCGTGTGGGCTTAGTATAAGCAGGTGAGGAACAATGCCGATTTACACGCTGTGACAGAATTAGTAAAGTGAAGGAGAGTTAACTACTGTAATATAGAGTTAACTACTGTAATACAGAGTTAACTACCGTAATATAGAGTTAACTACCGTAATATAGAGTTAACTACCGTAATATAGAGTTAACTACTGTAATATAGAGTTAACTACTGTAATACAGAGTTAACTACCGTAATATAGAGTTAACTACCGTAATATAGAGTTAACTACTGTAATATAGAGTTAACAACTGTAATATAGAGTTAACTACTGTAAAATAGAGTTAACTACCGTAATATAGAGTTAACTACCGTAATATAAAGTTAACTACTGTAATATAGAGTTAACTACCATAATATAGAGTTAACTACTGTAATATAGAGTTAACTACTGTAATATAGAGTTAACTACCGTAATATAGAGTTAACTACCGTAATATAGAGTTAACTACCGTAAAATAGAGTTAACTACCGTAACATAGAGTTAACTACCGTAATATAGAGTTAACTACTGTAATATAGAGTTAACTACCATAATATAGAGTTAACTACCGTACTATAGAGTTAACTACTGTAATATAGAGTTAACTACCATAATATAGAGTTAACTACCGTAATATAGAGTTAACTACCGTAATATAGAGTTAACTACCGTAATATAGAGTTAACTACTGTAATATAGAGTTAACTACCATAATATAGAGTTAACTACTGTAATATAGAGTTAACTACTGTAATACAGAGTTAACTACCGTAATATAGAGTTAACTACCGTAATATAAAGTTAACTACCGTAATATAGAGTTAACTACTGTAATATAGAGTTAACTACTGTAATACAGAGTTAACTACCGTAATATAGAGTTAACTACCGTAATATAAAGTTAACTACCATAATATAGAGTTAACTACTGTAATATAGAGTTAACTACTGTAAAATAGAGTTAACTACTGTAATATAGAGTTAACTACTGTAATATAGAGTTAACTACTGTAATATAGAGTTAACTACTGTAATATAAGGTTAACTACTGTAATATAGAGTTAACTAATGTAATATAGAGTTAACTACTGTAATATAGAGTTAATAACCGATAAAGTTAACTTTTGTAATATAGAGTTAACTACTGTAATATAGAGTTAATTACTGTTATATAGAGTTAACTACCGTAATATAGAGTTAACTACTGAAATATAGAGTTTACTACTGTAATATAGAGTTAACTACTGTAATATTAGGTTAACTACTGTAATATGGAGTTAACTACCATAATATAGAGTTAACTACCGTAATATAGAGTTAACTACCGTAATATAGAGTTAACTACTGTAATATAGAGTTAACTACCATAATATAGAGTTAACTACTGTAATATAAAGTTAACTACCGTAATATAGAGTTAACTACTGTAATATAGAGTTAACTACTGTAATACAGAGTTAACTACCGTAATATAGAGTTAACTACCGTAATATAAAGTTAACTACCGTAATATAGAGTTAACTACTGTAATATAGAGTTAACTACTGTAAAATAGAGTTAACTACTGTAAAATAGAGTTAACTACTGTAATATAGAGTTAACTACTGTAAAATAAAGTTAACTACCGTAATATAGAGTTAACTACTGTAATATAGAGTTAACTACTGTAAAATAGAGTTAACTACCGTAATATAGAGTTAACTACCGTAATATAATGTTAACTACTATAATATAGAGTTAACTACCATAATATAGAGTTAACTACTGTAATATAGAGTTAACTACTGTAATATAGAGTTAACTACCGTAATATAGAGTTAATAACCGATAAAGTTAACAACTGTAATATAGAGTTAACTACTGTAATATAGAGTTAACTACTGTAATATAGAGTTAACTACCATAATATAGAGTTAACTACCGTACTATAGAGTTAACTACTGTAATATAGAGTTAACTACCATAATATAGAGTTAACTACCGTAATATAGAGTTAACTACCGTAATATAGAGTTAACTACCGTAATATAGAGTTAACTACCGTAATATAGAGTTAACTACTGTAATATAGAGTTAACTACCATAATATAGAGTTAACTACCGTAATATAGAGTTAACTACTGTAATACAGAGTTAACTACCGTAATATAGAGTTAACTACCGTAATATAAAGTTAACTACCGTAATATAGAGTTAACTACTGTAATATAGAGTTAACTACTGTAATACAGAGTTAACTACCGTAATATAGAGTTAACTACCGTAATATAAAGTTAACTACCATAATATAGAGTTAACTACTGTAATATAGAGTTAACTACTGTAAAATAGAGTTAACTACTGTAATATAGAGTTAACTACTGTAATATAGAGTTAACTACTGTAATATAGAGTTAACTACTGTAATATAAGGTTAACTACTGTAATATAGAGTTAACTAATGTAATATAGAGTTAACTACTGTAATATAGAGTTAATAACCGATAAAGTTAACTTTTGTAATATAGAGTGAACTACTGTAATATAGAGTTAATTACTGTTATATAGAGTTAACTACCGTAATATAGAGTTAACTACTGAAATATAGAGTTTACTACTGTAATATAGAGTTAACTACTGTAATATTAGGTTAACTACTGTAATATGGAGTTAACTACCATAATATAGAGTTAACTACCGTAATATAGAGTTAACTACCGTAAAATAGAGTTAACTACCGTAATATAGAGTTAACTACCGTAATATAGAGTTAACTACTGTAATATAGAGTTAACTACCATAATATAGAGTTAACTACTGTAATATAAAGTTAACTACCGTAATATAGAGTTAACTACTGTAATATAGAGTTAACTACTGTAATACAGAGTTAACTACCGTAATATAGAGTTAACTACCGTAATATAAAGTTAACTACCGTAATATAGAGTTAACTACTGTAATATAGAGTTAACTACTGTAAAATAGAGTTAACTACTGTAAAATAGAGTTAACTACTGTAATATAGAGTTAACTACTGTAAAATAAAGTTAACTACCGTAATATAGAGTTAACTACTGTAATATAGAGTTAACTACTGTAAAATAGAGTTAACTACCGTAATATAGAGTTAACTACCGTAATATAGAGTTAACTACTATAATATAGAGTTAACTACCATAATATAGAGTTAACTACTGTAATATAGAGTTAACTACTGTAATATAGAGTTAACTACCGTAATATAGAGTTAATAACCGATAAAGTTAACAACTGTAATATAGAGTTAACTACTGTAATATAGAGTTAACTATTGTAATATAGAATTAACTACCGTAATATAGAGTTAACTACCGTAATATTAAGTTAACTACTGTAATATAGAGTTAACTACTGTAAAATAGTTAACTACTGTATTATAGAGTTAACTACTGTACTATAGAGTTAACTACCGTAATATAGAGTTAATAACCGTAATATAAAGTTAACTACTGTAATATAGAGTTAACTACCGTAATATAGAGTTAATAACCGATAAAGTTAACTACTGTAATATAGAGTTAACTACTGTAATATAGAGTTAACTCCTGTAATATAGAGTTAACTACCGTAATATAGAGTTAATAACCGATAAAGTTAACTACTGTAATATAGAGTTAACTACTGTAATATAGAGTTAACTACTGTAATATAGAGTTAACTACCGTAATATAGAGTTAACTACCGTGATATAGAGTTAACTACTGTAATATAGAGTTAACTACCATAATATAGAGTTAACTACTGTAATATAGAGTTAACTACTGTAATATAGAGTTAACTACTGTAATATAGAGTTAACTACCGTAATATAGAGTTAATAACCGATAAAGTTAACTACTGTAATATAGAGTTAACTACTGTAATATAGAGTTAACTCCTGTAATATAGAGTTAACTACCGTAATATAGAGTTAATAACCGATAAAGTTAACTACTGTAATATAGAGTTAACTACTGTAATATAGAGTTAACTACTGTAATATAGAGTTAACTACCGTAATATAGAGTTAACTACCGTAATATAGAGTTAACTACTGTAATATAGAGTTAACTACCATAATATAGAGTTAACTACTGTAATATAGAGTTAACTACTGTAATATAGAGTTAACTACTGTAATATAGAGTTAACTACCGTAATATAGAGTTAATAACCGATAAAGTTAACTACTGTAATATAGAGTTAACTACTGTAATATAGAGTTAACCACTGTAATATAGAGTTAACTATCGTAATATAGAGTTAATAACCGTAATATAAAGTTAACTACTGTAATATAGAGTTAACTACTGTAATATAGAGTTAACTACTGTAATATTAGGTTAACTACTGTAATATAGAGTTAACTACTGTAATATTAGGTTAACTACTGTAATATAAGGTTAACTACTGTAATTCAGAGTTAACTACTGTAATATTAGGTTAACTACTGTAATATAGAGTTAACTACTGTAATATAAGGTTAACTACTGTAATATAGAGTTAACTAATGTAATATAGAGTTAACTACCATAATATAGAGTTAATAACCGTAATAAAAAATTAACTACTGTAATATAGAGTTAACTACTGTAATATTAGGTTAACTACTGTAATATAAGGTTAACTACTGTAATTCAGAGTTAACTACTGTAATATTAGGTTAACTACTGTAATATAGAGTTAACTACTGTAATACAAGGTTAACTACTGTAATATAGAGTTAACTAATGTAATATAGAGTTAACTACCGTAATATAGAGTTAATAACCGTAATATAAAGTTAACTACTGTAATAAAGTTAACTACTGTAATATAGAGTTAACTACTGTAATATAGAGTTAACTAATTTAATATAAAGTTAACTACTGTAATATAGAGTTAACTACTGTAATATTAGGTTAACTACTGTAATATAGAGTTAACTACTGTAATATTAGGTTAACTACTATAATATAGAGTTAACTACTGTAATATAGAGTTAACTACCGTAATATAGAGTTAACTACTGTAATATAGAGTTAACTACTGTAATATAGAGTTAACTATCGTAATATAGAGTTAACTACTGTAATATAGAGTTAACTACTGTAATATTAGGTTAACTACTGTAATATAGAGTTAACTACTGTAATATAAGGTTAACTACTGTAATATAGAGTTAACAACTGTAATATAGAGTTAACTACTGTAATATAGAGTTAACTATCATAATATCGAGTTAATAACCGTAATATAAAGTTAACTACTGTAATATAGAGTTAACTACTGTAATATAGAGTTAACTACCGTAATATAGAGTTAATAACCGATAAAGTTAACTTTTGTAATATAGAGTTAACTACTGTAATATAGAGTTATTTACTGTAATATAGAGTTAACTACTGTAATATAGAGTTAACTACTGTAATATAGAGTTAACTACCGTAATATAGAGTTAACTACCGTAATATAGAGTTAACAACTGTAATATAGAGTTAACTACTGTAATATAGAGTTAACTACCGTAATATAGAGTTAATAACCGATAAAGTTAACTACTGTAATATAGAGTTAATAACCGATAAAGTTAACTTTTGTAATATAGAGTTAACTACTGTAATATAGAGTTAATAACTGTTATATAGAGTTAACTACCGTAATATAGAGTTAACTACTGAAATATAGAGTTTACTCCTGTAATATAGAGTTAACTACTGTAATATTAGGTTAACTACTGTAATATAGAGTTAACTACTGTAATATAGAGTTAACTACTGTAATATAAGGTTAACTACTGTAATATAGAGTTAACTACTGTAATATAAGGTTAACTACTGTAATATAGAGTTAACTACTGTAATATAGAGTTAACTACTGTAATATAGAGTTAACTACTGTAATATAAGGTTAACTACTGTAATATAGAGTTAACTACTGTAATATAGAGTTAACTACTGTAATATAGAGTTAACTACTGTAATATAAGGTTAACTACTGTAATATAGAGTTAACTACTGTAATATAGAGTTAACTACTGTAATATAGAGTTAACTACTGTAATATAAGGTTAACTACTGTAATATAGAGTTAACTACTGTAATATAGAGTTAACTACTGTAATATAGAGTTACCTACTGTAATATAAGGTTAACTACTGTAATATAGAGATAAATACTGTAATATAGAGTTAACTACTGTAATATAGAGTTAACTACTGTAATATAGAGTTAACTACTGTAATATAAGGTTAACTACTGTAATATAGAGTTAACTACTGTAATATAAGGTTAACTACTGTAATATAGAGTTAACTACTGTAATATAGAGTTAACTACTGTAATATAAGGTTAACTACTGTAATATAGAGTTAACTACTGTAATATCGAGTTAACTACTGTAATATAGAGTTAACTACTGTAATATAGAGTTAACTACTGTAATATAAGGTTAACTACTGTAATATAGAGTTAACTACTGTAATATAGAGTTAACTACTGTAATATAAGGTTAACTACTGTAATATAGAGTTAACTACTGTAATATAGAGTTAACTACTGTAATATAGAGTTAACTACTGTAATATAAGGTTAACTACTGTAATATAGAGTTAACTACTGTAATATTAGGTTAACTACTGTAATATAGAGTTAACTACTGTAATATAGAGTTAACTACTGTAATATAGAGTTAACTACTGTAATATAAGGTTAACTACTGTAATATAGAGTTAACTACTGTAATATAGAGTTAACTACTGTAATATAAGGTTAACTACTGTAATATAGAGTTAACTACTGTAATATAGAGTTAACTACTGTAATATAGAGTTAACTACTGTAATATAAGGTAACCTCTGTAATATAGAGTTAACTACTGTAATATAGAGTTAACTACTGTAATATAAGGTTAACTACTGTAATATAGAGTTAACTACTGTAATATAGAGTTAACTACTGTAATATAAGGTAACCTCTGTAATATAGAGTTAACTACTGTAATATAGAGTTAACTACTGTAATATAAGGTTAACTACTGTAATATTAGGTTAACTACTGTAATATAGAGTTAACTACTGTAATATTAGGTTAACTACTGTAATATAAGGTTAACTACTGTAATTCAGAGTTAACTACTGTAATATTAGGTTAACTACTGTAATATAGAGTTAACTACTGTAACATAAGGTTAACTACTGTAATATAGAGTTAACTAATGTAATATAGAGTTAACTACCGTAATATAGAGTTAATAACCGTAATATAAGGTTAACTACTGTAATATAGAGTTAACTACTGTAATATAGAGTTAACTACTGTAATATAGAGTTAACTACTGTAATATAAGGTTAACTACTGTAATATAGAGTTAACTACTTCAATATTAGGTTAACTACTGTAATATAGAGTTAACTACTGTAATATTAGGTTAACTACTGTAATATAAGGTGAACTACTGTAATATTAGGTTAACTACTGTAATATAGAGTTAACTACTGTAATATTAGGTTAACTACTGTAATATAAGGTTAACTACTGTAATTCAGAGTTAACTACTGTAATATTAGGTTAACTACTGTAATATAGAGTTAACTATTGTAATATAAGGTTAACTACTGTAATATAGAGTTAACTAATGTAATATAGAGTTAACTACTGTAATATTAGGTTAACTACTGTAATATAGAGTTAACTACTGTAATATAAAGTTAACTACTGTAATATAAGGTTAACTACTGTAATATAGAGTTAACTCCTGTAATATTAGGTTAACTACTGTAATATAGAGTTAACTACTGTAATATAGAGTTAACTACTGTAATATTAGGTTAACTACTGTAATATAGAGTTAACTACTGTAATATAGAGTTAACTACTGTAATATAGAGTTAACTACTGTAATATAAGGTTAACTACTGTAATATAGAGTTAACTACTGTAATATAGAGTTAACTACTGTAATATAAGGTTAACTACTGTAATATAGAGTTAACTACTGTAATATAGAGTTAACTACTGTAATATAGAGTTAACTACTGTAATATAAGGTAACCTCTGTAATATAGAGTTAACTACTGTAATATAGAGTTAACTACTGTAATATAAGGTTAACTACTGTAATATAGAGTTAACTACTGTAATATAGAGTTAACTACTGTAATATAAGGTTAACTACTGTAATATAGAGTTAACTACTGTAATATAGAGTTAACTACTGTAATATAAGGTTAACTACTGTAATATTAGGTTAACTACTGTAATATAGAGTTAACTACTGTAATATTAGGTTAACTACTGTAATATAAGGTTAACTACTGTAATTCAGAGTTAACTACTGTAATATTAGGTTAACTACTGTAATATAGAGTTAACTACTGTAACATAAGGTTAACTACTGTAATATAGAGTTAACTAATGTAATATAGAGTTAACTACCGTAATATAGAGTTAATAACCGTAATATAAGGTTAACTACTGTAATATAGAGTTAACTACTGTAATATAGAGTTAACTACTGTAATATAGAGTTAACTACTGTAATATAAGGTTAACTACTGTAATATAGAGTTAACTACTTCAATATTAGGTTAACTACTGTAATATAGAGTTAACTACTGTAATATTAGGTTAACTACTGTAATATAAGGTGAACTACTGTAATATTAGGTTAACTACTGTAATATAGAGTTAACTACTGTAATATTAGGTTAACTACTGTAATATAAGGTTAACTACTGTAATTCAGAGTTAACTACTGTAATATTAGGTTAACTACTGTAATATAGAGTTAACTACTGTAATATAAGGTTAACTACTGTAATATAGAGTTAACTAATGTAATATAGAGTTAACTACTGTAATATAGAGTTAATAACCGTAATATAAAGTTAACTACTGTAATAAAGTTAACTACTGTAATATAGAGTTAACTACTGTAATATAGAGTTAACTACTGTAATATAGAGTTAACTAATTTAATATAAAGTTAACTACTGTAATATAGAGTTAACTACTGTAATATTAGGTTAACTACTGTAATATAGAGTTAACTACTGTAATATTAGGTTAACTACTGTAATATAGAGTTAACTACTGTAATATAGAGTTAACTACCGTAATATAGAGTTAACTACTGTAATATAGAGTTAACTACTGTAATATAGAGTTAACTATCGTAATATAGAGTTAACTACTGTAATATAGAGTTAACTACTGTAATATTAGGTTAACTACTGTAATATAGAGTTAACTACTGAAATATAAGGTTAACTACTGTAATATAGAGTTAACTACTGTAATATAGAGTTAACTACTGTAATATAGAGTTAACTATCATAATATCGAGTTAATAACCGTAATATAAAGTTAACTACTGTAATATAGAGTTAACTACTGTAATATAGAGTTAACTACCGTAATATAGAGTTAATAACCGATAAAGTTAACTTTTGTAATATAGTTAACTACTGTAATATAGAGTTAACTACTGTAATATAAGGTTAACTACTGTAATATAGAGTTAACTACTGTAATATAGAGTTAACTACTGTAATATAGAGTTAACTACTGTAATATAGAGTTAACTACTGTAATATAAGGTTAACTACTGTAATATAGAGTTAACTAATGTAATATAGAGTTAACTACTGTAATATAGAGTTAATAACCGATAAAGTTAACTTTTGTAATATAGAGTTAACTACTGTAATATAGAGTTAATTACTGTTATATAGAGTTAACTACTGAAATATAGAGTTTACTACTGTAATATAGAGTTAACTACTGTAATATTAGGTTAACTTCTGTAATATAGAGTTAACTAATGTAATATAGAGTTAACTACTGTAATATTAGGTTAACTACTGTAATATAAGGTTAACTACTGTAATATAGAGTTAACTACTGTAATATAAGGTTAACTACTGTAATATAGAGTTAACTACTGTAATATAGAGTTAACTACTGTAATATAAGGTTAACTACTGTAATATAGAGTTAACTACTGTAAAATAAGGTTAACTACTGTAATATAAGGTTAACTACTGTAATATAGAGTTAACTACTGTAATATAGAGTTAACTACTGTAATATAAGGTTAACTACTGTAATATAGAGTTAACTACTGTAATATAGAGTTAACTACTGTAATATAGAGGTAACTACTGTAATATAGAGTTAACTACTGTAATATAAGGTTAACTACTGTAATATAGAGGTAACTACTGTAATATAGAGTTAACTACTGTAATATAGAGTTAACTACTGTAATATAAGGTTAACTACTGTAATATAGAGTTAACTACTGTAATATAAGGTTAACTACTGTAATATAAGGTTAACTACTGTAATATAGAGTTAACTACTGTAATATAGAGTTAACTACTGTAATATAAGGTTAACTACTGTAATATAGAGTTAACTACTGTAATATAGAGTTAAGTACTGTAATATAGAGTTAACTAATTTAATATAAAGTTAACTACTGTAATATAGAGTTAACTACTGTAATATTAGGTTAACTACTGTAATATAGAGTTAACTACTGTAATATTAGGTTAACTACTGTAATATAGAGTTAACTACTGTAATATAGAGTTAACTACCGTAATATAGAGTTAACTACTGTAATATAGAGTTAACTACTGTAATATAGAGTTAACTATCGTAATATAGAGTTAACTACTGTAATATAGAGTTAACTACTGTAATATTAGGTTAACTACTGTAATATAGAGTTAACTACTGTAATATAAGGTTAACTACTGTAATATAGAGTTAACTACTGTAATATAGAGTTAACTACTGTAATATAGAGTTAACTATCATAATATCGAGTTAATAACCGTAATATAAAGTTAACTACTGTAATATAGAGTTAACTACTGTAATATAGAGTTAACTACCGTAATATAGAGTTAATAACCGATAAAGTTAACTTTTGTAATATAGTTAACTACTGTAATATAGAGTTAACTACTGTAATATAAGGTTAACTACTGTAATATAGAGTTAACTACTGTAATATAGAGTTAACTACTGTAATATAGAGTTAACTACTGTAATATAGAGGTAACTACTGTAATATAAGGTTAACTACTGTAATATAGAGTTAACTAATGTAATATAGAGTTAACTACTGTAATATAGAGTTAATAACCGATAAAGTTAACTTTTGTAATATAGAGTTAACTACTGTAATATAGAGTTAATTACTGTTATATAGAGTTAACTACCGTAATATAGAGTTAACTACTGAAATATAGAGTTTACTACTGTAATATAGAGTTAACTACTGTAATATTAGGTTAACTACTGTAATATAGAGTTAACTAATGTAATATAGAGTTAACTACTGTAATATTAGGTTAACTACTGTAATATAAGGTTAACTACTGTAATATAGAGTTAACTACTGTAATATAAGGTTAACTACTGTAATATAGAGTTAACTACTGTAATATAGAGTTAACTACTGTAATATAAGGTTAACTACTGTAATATAGAGTTAACTACTGTAAAATAAGGTTAACTACTGTAATATAAGGTTAACTACTGTAATATAGAGTTAACTACTGTAATATAGAGTTAACTACTGTAATATAAGGTTAACTACTGTAATATAGAGTTAACTACTGTAATATAGAGTTAACTACTGTAATATAGAGGTAACTACTGTAATATAGAGTTAACTACTGTAATATAGAGTTAACTACTGTAATATAAGGTTAACTACTGTAATATAGAGGTAACTACTGTAATATAGAGTTAACTACTGTAATATAGAGTTAACTACTGTAATATAAGGTTAACTACTGTAATATAGAGTTAACTACTGTAATATAAGGTTAACTACTGTAATATAAGGTTAACTACTGTAATATAGAGTTAACTACTGTAATATAAGGTTAACTACTGTAATATAGAGTTAACTACTGTAATATAGAGTTAACTACTGTAATATAAGGTTAACTACTGTAATATAGAGTTAACTACTGTAATATAGAGTTAACTACTGTAATATAAGGTTAACTACTGTAATATAGAGTTAACTACTGTAATATAGAGTTAACTACTGTAATATAGAGTTAACTACTGTAATATAAGGTTAACTACTGTAATATAGAGTTAACTACTGTAATATAGAGTTAACTACTGTAATATAAGGTTAACTACTGTAATATAGAGTTAACTACTGTAATATAGAGTTAACTACTGTAATATAGAGTTAACTACTGTAATATAGAGTTAACTACTGTAATATAAGGTTAACTACTGTAATATAGAGTTAACTACTGTAATATAGAGTTAACTACTGTAATATAGAGTTAACTACTGTAATATAAGGTTAACTACTGTAATATAGAGTTAACTACTGTAATATAGAGTTAACTACTGTAATATAAGGTTAACTACTGTAATATAGAGTTAACTACTGTAATATAGAGTTAACTACTGTAATATAAGGTTAACTACTGTAATATAGAGTTAACTACTGTAATATAGAGTTAACTACTGTAATATAAGGTTAACTACTGTAATATAGAGTTAACTACTGTAATATAAGGTTAACTACTGTAATATAGAGTTAACTACTGTAATATAGAGTTAACTACTGTAATATAAGGTTAACTACTGTAATATAGAGTTAACTACTGTAATATAGAGTTAACTACTGTAATATAGAGTTAACTACTGTAATATAGAGTTAACTACTGTAATATAAGGTTAACTACTGTAATATCAGGATGAGGTTGGAGGTAGCAGTGCTGTCTGCTAAGTGCTAGCTGCTACATCTGCGGCTCTACTTTGTTAATTGTTGACTATTTAACTAAACACCTTTCCTGGTTTCTTTCTAAGTTTGTCTCTTTAAGGCTTTTGCTCGTATTTCTTTTGTTTCTCCAGTTTTTCGTTGTAACGCCGTATGACTACACTCACTGCCTCTGCCGTTACCTCTGCTAACCCACTAAAATGGCGCGGGGGGGCGTGTCGGTCACGTGACTGACAAAGACCGATAAGGTGGATTTTCCCGGAGTTTATCCGGTAACAGTCTCCTACTGTGATATGACCATAACAGAGAGTATTTACCAGTAACAGCTCGTGTAGTCGCAGCTCTCTCTGCTCCGTGTGATCCCCTCATCTCGGCTCATGTCGGTGTCACATCCAAAAGACTCCGCCGGAAGTCACATGACCACGAAGGCCGTTGTCTCCTCAAGGCTCGGTGAGCTCTATGGATGAGGCGCAGCTACTCGGGCGCCATCTTGGAGAGGGGTAACCCTGTTTAAAGCAGGTCTCTCCTTATTCCCACCATACTGACTCTCTTCAGGTCCAGACTCACCTGTCCAGGACAGCTTCTTCACTGTCATTACTTTGTCCCATTTTAAAATGCGTTAGTTTTTATCTGATGATTTATTGTACTTGTTTTTATCTGTAACATGACCTTGAGTGTTGAGAAAGGTACTAATAAATAAAATGTATTATTATAACCCTTATTGAAGGTCACATATTTTGACCCATTTAGGATAAGTCTACATCGGTCTCAGAGGTCCTAAAACATGCCTGTAAAGTTCGTTTCTGTAAAAACACTCCAGTGTTGATGTCTGCATGTCTAAAAGCCCCTCTGTTTCCGAACCAGCTGTTTCTGTGTCTGTGTCTTTAAATGCTCTCCTGATAGGATCAAGAGAGGAGGGCAGAACTTATTTCTAAACAGGGAGAGCCAACTGAACCTGGGGGCGGGGCTAACTCCCCACATGACATCATGAGAGTAAAATCTGAGAACGGCTTGTTTCAGCACATTTTCTGAAAGGTGGGGGGATTTTTCTGATTCCTGGAGGATTGTGGACAGGCCAGGGGCACATATTTTTACATTTTTGTTAGAAAAGCCTAAAAGTGAGTTTTGTATAATGTGACCTTTAATGACCTTTAACTTCGTGAAATGTGGACTGATTTTTAAATCTGGATTCTGTCTCCACTGCCTGTCATGAATGTCTGATCCAGGAGAGCTGAATAAATAAAAATGTCGCGTTTCATACCTCTCCACTGTCTGCCTTCTGACACCTGAGCTTTGTGTAGAATGCATTTTTAGTTTCTCCCACTTATTTAGGAGTGTGAACATCAGTCTGGTCTTTGAACAGACATTTCTGAGAAACTGTCCTTTCCAAAATCCACATAAAATCTGTAAAACTTAATATACCGACTAGTCTGTGTTAGCTAAACAAACAAGCAAACAAACAAAGGGTCCAGGAGGTTTCAGTTTAATAAAAAATAACAACATTGGGGTCAAAGTCACAAAAATTACAGAACAACCAGCTGTAAGTCTCCTAGCAACCATCACCCCTTCAAGTAGGTTGCTAGGAGACCACAGGAAGAATTACAGAACAACATCCATGTTCTGGTAGCCACGTTGGTGGTCAGACTGGTTGTGGTAGCTGGGCTGGCTGGTTGGTACCCAGGCTAACTGGTTGGTAGCCAGATTAGATGGTTAGTAGCCAGGATAGTTGGTTGGTTGGTTGATAGCCAGGCTTGTTGGTTGGTAGTCAGGCTAGTTGGTGAGTAACCGGGCTAGTTGGTTGGTAGCCAGGCTAGTTGGTAACCGGGCTAGTTGGTGAGTAGCTGGGCTAGTTGGTTGGTAGCCAGGCTAGTTGGTTGGTAGCCAGGTTAGCTGACTGGTAGCCAGGCAAATGGCTAGGTGAAGAGTCTGATGGTAGCGTCAGCTCCAGAGGAGAAGATCCATGGCTGTGTGGGATGAAAGGTCATGTCCAGAACACCGAGGTCATGAGTGATCACATGACCTTTGAGAACCTTCACTGGAACAATGAGTGGGTTCTGGAGCAGATCACTGACAGAGAGAGAGAGATGAGTTAGCGTGGTAGCAACGCGGTCTGACAGCTTAGACACGTGGTTGAGAACGGACAACATGCTACTGGTTCTGTTATTATCATGTGTTATCCTGTGGTGGCATATTTGACATGGAGCAACATGTTCTAGCATGTAGTAGTGTGTTCTGGCATGTAGTAGCGTGTTGTGGCGTGTCGAAGCATGTTCTAGCATGTAGTAGTGTGTTCTGGCATGTAGTAGCGTGTTGTGGCGTGTCGAAGCATGTTCTAGCATGTAGTAGTGTGTTCTGGCATGTAGTAGCGTGTTGTGGCGTGTCGAAGCATGTTCTAGCATGTAGTAGTGTGTTCTGGCATGTAGTAGCGTGTTGTGGTGTGTCGTAGCGTGTTCTGGCGTGTAGTAGCGTGTTCTGGCATGTAGTAGCGTGTTGTGGCATGTGGAAGCATGTTCTGGCGTGTAGTAGCGTGTTCTGGCATGTCTTAGCGTGTTCTGGCGTGTCGTAGCGTGTTCTGGCAATTATTACTTGTAAACGGTCCCATGGCAGACGATGACTGATCCATCGTCTGACGCTGAAGCAAACAATGGGTACTGTCTGTGAAAGGCCACACCCCTCACGGCTTTCTTATGGTGCCTGTAGACAGGAAGTGATCATGACATCATCAGACCAGCCTGACAAGCTGCAGATACAGACATGCTCCGAAATCTCAGCATCGCCTCATATCTGACTACAGAAACAGCTGTCATGATTGACAGGAATGATTGACAGCTGAGGATGATTGACAGGAATGATTGACAGGAATGATTGACAGCTGAGGATGATTGACAGGAATGATTGACAGGAATGATTGACAGGAATGATTGACAGCTGAGGATGATTGACAGGAATGATAAACAGGAATGATTGACAGGAATGATTGACAGCTGAGGATGATTGACAGTTAGGAATGTTTGAAAGCTGAGGATGATTGACAGATAGGAATGATTGACAGCTGAGGATGATTGACAGATAGGAATGATTGATAGCTGAGGATGATTGACAGTTAGGAATGATTGAAAGCTGAGGATGATTGACAGTTGAGGATGATTGACAGGAATGATTGACAGCTGAGGGTGATTGACAGGTATGATTGATAGCTGAGGATGATTGACAGTTGAGGATGATTGACAGGAATGATTGACAGGAATGATTGACAGCTGAGGATGATTGACAGTTAGGAATGATTGACAGCTGAGGATGATTGACAGTTAGGAATGATTGACAGCTGAGGATGATTGACAGGAATGATTGACAGCTGAGGATGATTGACAGTTAGGAATGATTGACAGCTGAGGATGATTGACAGTTAGGAATGATTGAAAGTTGAGGATGATTGACAGGAATGATTGACAGCTGAGGATGATTGACAGGTATGATTGATAGCTGAGGATGATTGACAGTTGAGGATGATTGACAGGAATGATTGACAGCTGAGGGTGATTGACAGGTATGATTGATAGCTGAGGATGATTGACAGTTGAGGATGATTGACAGGAATGATTGACAGGAATGATTGACAGCTGAGGATGATTGACAGGTATGATTGATAGCTGAGGATAATTGACAGTTGAGGATGATTGACAGTTAGGAATGATTGACAGCTGAGGATGATTGACAGTTAGGAATGATTGACAGCTGAGGATGATTGACAGTTAGGAATGATTGACAGCTGAGGATGATTGACAGTTAGGAATGATTGAAAGCTGAGGATGATTGACAGTTGAGGATGATTGACAGGAATGATTGACAGCTGAGGGTGATTGACAGGTATGATTGATAGCTGAAGATGATTGACAGTTGAGGATGATTGACAGGAATGATTGACAGGAATGATTGACAGCTGAGGATGATTGACAGGTATGATTGATAGCTGAGGATAATTGACAGTTGAGGATGATTGACAGGTATGATTGATAGGTGAGGATGATTGACAGTTGAGGATGATTGACAGGTGTGACTGATCGCTGAGGATGATTGACAGGTATGATTTATAGCTGAGGATGATTGACAGGTATGATTGATAGCTGAGGATGATTGACAGTTGAGGATGATTGACAGGAATGATTGATAGCTGAGGATGATTGACAGGTATGATTGATAGCTGAGGATGATTGACAGTTGAGGATGATTGACAGGAATGATTGATAGCTGAGGGTGATTGACAGGTATGATTGATAGCTGAGGATGATTGATAGCTGAGGATGATTGACAGTTGAGGATGATTGACAGGAATGATTGATAGCTGAGGGTGATTGACAGGTATGATTGATAGCTGAGGATGATTGACAGTTGAGGATGATTGACAGGAATGATTGACAGCTGAGGGTGATTGACAGGTATGATTGATAGCTGAGGATGATTGACAGTTGAGGATGATTGACAGGAATGATTGACAGCTGAGGGTGATTGACAGGTATGATTGATAGCTGAGGATGATTGACAGTTGAGGATGATTGACAGGAATGATTGACAGCTGAGGGTGATTGACAGGAATGATTGATAGCTGAAGATGATTGACAGGAATAGTTGATAGCTGAGGATGATTGACAGGAATGATTGACAGCTGAGGAAGATTGACAGTTAGGAATGATTGACAAGAATGATTGACAGTTAGGAATGATTGACAAGAATGATTGACAGTTAGGAATGATTGACAGGAATGTTTGATAGCTGAGGATGATTGACAGGAATGATTGACAGCTTAAGATGATTGAAAGGCACTTACCGTAGCATCCTGTAGGGCTTGGTGGAGAGGTCAAGGTCAAACCAGCTCAGTCTGCAGTCGTAGCTCCCACAGATCACATGATCACCTGCACACAGACACAGAGGCTAACACAGACTCCGCCCTCATCAGTGATGTCACCTTCTTAGTATCTACATTAGACCCTGTTCTCTATTGGTCCCTGTTCCCTAGGACTCGTGGCGTACCTGTGGGGTGGACCGCCATGCTGGAGATCCATTTGGAGTTGGCCTGTAGTTTTTTAGTCATTTCCTGTTTGACCAGGTTGTAGATCCGGACGGAGCGCTGCGTCGCTACAAAGAAGTAGGGCCTGATGGGGTGGAAGGATACGCTCTGTACCAGGCCTTTGTTCTTCCTGAAGGGGTTCTGGCTCCGCCTCCGGCTCACCTGGTGGATCAACACCTGCAGGTGACTCGAGTGATCTGGCATCACGGAGGCCAGGTAATCTCCTTTGGCGTGCCACACCACCTGCTGGACGGCCTGCAGAAAAACAGACACTGATCAGGTCAGCTGACCACATACACGGCCAGGTTAGTCCACAGGTATGCTCGCCGGTTCACCTGGTGTTCAGGTACGTGTCTGGGTCAGGAGGTACTTAATATGCTCATATGTACACACCCGAGGTTCCTGGATAAACCACCAGGGGGAAGCAGAGAGCGCGGGCTGTATGAAACTACCAGTCATACAGACATGAATAAAACTCCTCTGAGAACAGAATGGCCGTGGTGTTACAGTTTCAGTGGTGACTGTGCTAACTGGTGACATTCAGCCAGTCCAGGCTCCCAGTTGTCATTCCAGTCTGACCAGTACCCCACCAGGTTTATCATCTTAGTAGTTCTTCAGTGGTTCCATTGAAAGCATTTTATGACCAAACAAAGGAGAAAAGTGTTTAAAGATTAGAAGTTTAGACTCAATATCTGGTCTAAGGTCTGGTTTGGTCCAAGTCCAAGTCTGCAGGTTTGTAAGACTAAGTCAGTGGTGATGTCACCTCCACAGTCCCGGTCAGCGTTAAGTCACCAGTTACCATGGTTGCTGGTTAAACTGATGCAATCTTTGTTATTTTTACAGGTTTAAACATGGACTTCAAGTCAGACTGATCCGCCTCACCTGGCCTGACAGCCATGTTTGTCTCTGTAGAGACCGTGACACCTGAAGGATGTGGATCATAGTGTCAGGCCTCATGTCCGTTCATTTCTGAGGATGTTCACAGCTGAAGCGACACAGAGGATGCCATCATCATGCAGCTAACAGGAAGTGAAAGGAAGTACATCTCTGGTCTGCCTAATCCTACAGGTGAACTCACCTTGGGGTGTTGGATTTTAAGGCGGATGCCCTGGTTAAGCTCCTCCCCCTCTGCATCAATCCATGTGACTATACTCTCCCCCTCCAAAGCCTCCTCCTCTTCATGGCTTGTTAAGAGATGATCTGATGACGAGATTACCTGACGGTCCGCCAGGAAGGGAGCCAGGATCACGACTACAGAGTCCCTGAAGGGCAGACAGACGGACGACATTTATAATCAATAATAGCCCTGATAAAGACAGATGACCTTTATAATCAATAATCAATAATGGCCCTGATGAAGACAGGCGGATGCTTACTGGGAGACAGCCAGCAGGCAGACTGAGGGGTTGGGGTTCCAGGCCACACTCTTCACAGGACCGCCAACCTGGACCGTCTTCAGACAGCGAGACGAACAAACCTCCCAGAACCTGACGGAGCCGTCATCACTACCTGGACCGGTAAATAAATACACAGGAAGTTAAACACAGGTAGAGAAATACACAAGAAGTTTAACACAGGTAGATAAATATACAAGAAGTTAAACACAGGTAGATAAATACACAGGAAGTTAAACATAGATAGAGAAATACACAGGAAGTTAAACACAGGTAGAGAAATACACAGGAAGTTTAACACAGGTAGAGAAATACACAGGAAGTTTAACACAAGTAGATAAATACACAAGAAGTTTAACACAGGTAGATAAATACACAAGAAGTTTAACACAGGTAGAGAAATACACAAGAAGTTTAACACAGGTAGAGAAATACACAAGAAGTTTAACACAGGTAGAGAAATACACAAGAAGTTTAACGCAGGTAGAGAAATACACAGGAAGTTTAACACAGGTAGAGAAATACACAAGAAGTTTAACACAGGTAGAGAAATACACAGGAAGTTAAACATAGATAGAGAAATACACAGGAAGTTAAACATAGAGAAATACACAGGAAGTTTAACACAGGTAGATAAATATACAAGAAGTTAAACACAGGTAGATAAATATACAAGAAGTTAAACACAGGTAGAGAAATACACAGGAAGTTAAACATAGAGAAATACACAGGAAGTTAAACATAGATAGAGAAATACACAGGAAGTTAAACATAGAGAAATACACAGGAAGTTTAACACAGGTAGATAAATACACAAGAAGTTTAACACAGGTAGATAAATACACAGGAAGTTTAACACAGGTAGAGAAATACACAAGAAGTTAAACACAGGTAGAGAAATACACAGGAAGTTAAACATAGATAAATACACAGGACGTTTAACACAGGTAGAGAAATACACAAGAAGTTAAACACAGGTAGAGAAATACACAGGAAGTTAAACACAGGTAGAGAAATACACAGGAAGTTTAACGCAGGTAGAGAAATACACAAGAAGTTAAACACAGGTAGAGAAATACACAAGAAGTTAAACACAGGTAGAGAAATACACAAGAAGTTAAACACAGGTAGAGAAATACACAAGAAGTTAAACACAGGTAGAGAAATACACAAGAAGTTAAACATAGATAAATACACAGGACGTTTAACACAGGTAGAGAAATACACAAGAAGTTTAACACAGGTAGAGAAATACACAAGAAGTTAAACACAGGTAGAGAAATACACAAGAAGTTAAACACAGGTAGAGAAATACACAAGAAGTTAAACACAGGTAGAGAAATACACAAGAAGTTAAACACAGGTAGATAAATACACAGGACGTTTAACACAGGTAGAGAAATACACAAGAAGTTTAACACAGGTAGAGAAATACACAGGAAGTTAAACACAGGTTTATTAACACCAGTAGATGGACTAGACTAGACTGTCTGCCACTCCACAGGCACTGTCCCAGACCTCCATGTGAAACTGAAAAGGCTGGTCAGCCATGGCAGCCCAACAATATCCAAAGCCTTTACCATCATAGGGAAAATGTCAACCACACCCTGCGCCTTCCCACTGGGGAGCTTTTTGACCACCTCAGTGACTTCCCCAAAGATGTAGATGATTCCCACAGATCCTCAGGCTCCTCAGAGGAGGACGTGTTTGATAGGTTCAGGAGTTCCTTAAAGTGTTCCTTCCAAGGCTCAATGATGTCCCCAGTCTGGGCCAGCAGTTTACTCCTGCTGGTAACAGCCTGAGAAGAGCCCTGCCCTTCCCTCCTGAGATGTGAACAGTTTACCAGAGCATCTTTGGGGCCAGCCGAAACTTCTTCTCCATAGCCTCTCCAAACTCCTCCCACACCCAGGGTTTTGCTTCTGCAACAGCTGGAGCCGCAGCCCTCCAAGCCATCCGGTACCTGTCAGCTGCCTCCAGAGGCCCCGGGGCTAACCAAGACTAAAAGGCCTCCTTCTTCGGTCTCTCTTCAGGGGTTGCCACCACAGCAGGCATCAGTGACCTTCTGGCCACAGCTTCCAGCCGCCGCTTTCACAAAGGCTTTGAACATAGACCACTCAGACTCCATGTCCCAAGCCTCCCATGGGACGCACAAGAAGTTCGTCCCAGAGGTGGGAGTTGAAGATCTCACCAAAGGACGCTCCAACTTTGCCCATACGACTCGTTTAGGTTTAATATGTCTGTCCAGCTGCCACCCAAACTCACCACTTGATGGTGATCATGACAGCTCCTATCTTCAATGTCTAGGACATACGACCACAGATCTGATGAAAGGACAGTGAAGTCGTTCATAGATCTTTGGCCTAGGGTGCCCTGGTACCAGGTACTCTTATTAGCACACCTGTGCTTGAACATGGTGATTGGTATGGCCGATCCTTGACTAGCACAGAGGTCCGATAATAACACACCTCTTAGACTGAGATCAGGCTGGCAGTCCCCCCCCGCCTACCCCCCTCCAGGTGTCTCCATTATTGTCCACGTGAGCCTTGAAGTCTCCCAGTAGAACAGCGGTGTCCCCAGGAGGCACCCTTTTCAGGACCCCACCCAGAGACCCCAAACTGTCCGTTAACTCCGCACCAACAACAGTCAGAGTCTTCCTCAACCACAAAGAGGCGACTCACTCTTACCCTGGGCAACTCCTGCGTGAAAGAGTCCAGTCCCTCCTCTGAAGTTCTGTGTGTGGAGGAAAGCCCACCTATGTCTAGTAGGTGGTCCTCCACCTCCGGCACCAGCTCCAGAGAGGAGACATTCCTGGTGCCAAAGACCAGTAACAATAATCAGATTAACCAAAGCTGTTCCCAACACAGTTAAACACACACATAGGGGGGAGTTAACGAGCACACCTGTCCAGGTAACCCGATCAGAATTCATCAGATGACATCATCATGGTGGTTGTTACCTGAGGCGAGCCACTGTCCTGATGGAGACACGCTGATGGAGCGAACCAGGCCGCTGTGACCACGATATACCTGGAGTGACACAGACGGTTCAGATGGGTTAGCTCAGCGCCATGATTCTCTCTGCTAGCTTTAAAGGCAAGGATGGAACGTTTTAGAGTTTACAGGATGACATATTCAAAGACAAAGGGCAGAACATTCATGAGGCTGGGGGTGTTGGAGGCTCTCCCCTCCATTTTTGTCAAAGACAAGGCCATAGTTGGCAAGATGTGGGTGGAGCAGCTCCTCACCAGCTCCACCCACTTTTCCAAAAGTAGTCAACATGAGGGAAAGATTGTTGGTATACCTGTAATCGAATGATGATAGAGAGATAAAGAACACTGAATTTGTTATAACTGAGTGTGATCGTGTTACCAGGGACTGCGTGGTCGGAAACGGCTGCAGGTCTTTAGGTTTGGGAAGTTTGGGGATCAGATCCTCTGGATTGACGTTCACCTGCAAAACAGACAGACAGGTAAGTTTGAAGACAGTGGTGTGGTCTGATTGGCTGTAATGACAGTGGTAAGGCAAGGCAAGGCAAGGCAAGTTTATTTGTATTGCACATTTCAGCAACAAGGCACTTCAAAGTGCTTCACACAGGTCATTAAAATTGATTGACAAAGGGAAAAAGAAACAAAATGAAAACATTTTAAACAAAGCATGTAAAAGGTGATTAAAAACAGCAAATAAGACCCACACAAGATAGACACATCCCTAGTGCCATTTGTCTGAATTTTATATGTATAAAATCCAAAAAAGATAAAAACACACATAGAAAGTTTTTTTAAAACGGCAAAAAAACCTCAACAAAGATAAAAACAGATATTAAAGTAAAAGCTACAGTGCAGAGTTTGAGCAAAAATGGAAGGTAAAAGGTAAAAAGTTTTTAGTCAAAGGCAGCAGTGAACAGGTGAGTCTTCAACCTTGATTTAAAAGAACTCAAACTCTCAGCAGACCTGATGTTTTCTGGGAGTTTGTTCCAGATATATGGAGCATAGAAACTGAACGCTGATCCTCCATGTTTGGTTCTGACTTTAGGGACACAGAGCAGACCTGCACCAGACCACCTGAGCGGTCTGGATGGTTCATACTGGACTAGAAGGTCTCTGATGTATTTTGGGCCTAAACCATTCGGAGCTTTATAAGCCAACAGGAGGATCTTAAAGTCTACTCTCTGAGAGACAGGGAGCCAGTGTAAAGACCTCAGACTAGGACTGATGTGGTCCACTCTCCTAGTCTTAGTGAGGACTCGAGCAGCAGCGTTCTGGATCAGCTGCAGCTGTCTGATAGACTTTATAGGCAGACCAGTAAAGATCCTGTTCCAGTAGTCAACTGGACTGAAGATAAATGCATGAACCAGTTTTCAAGGTCCTACTGTGACATTAGTCCTTTAATCCTAGAAATATTCTTGAGGTGATAATACGCTGACTTTGTCATTGTTTTTATGTGGTTTTGAAATTTAGGTCTGAATCCATGACAGCACCCAGATTTCTGGCCTGGTCTGAGGTTTTTAACTGAAGTGACTGGAGCTGCATGCTGATTTTCAGAGAGTCCTCCTTGGGTCCAAAAACAACCACCTCAGTTTTTTCTCTGTTTAACTGGAGAAAATTATGGCACATCCATTCGGTAATTTGTTCCATGCATTTACCCAGTGCTTGTAAGGGGCTATAGTCACCTGGGGACATTGAAATGTAGAGCTGTGTGTCATCTGCATAGTTATGGTAGTTTATTTTGTTGTTTTCTATGATCTGAGCAAGTGGAAGCATGTAGATGTTAAACAGAAGAGGCCCCAGGATGGAGCCTTGAGGGACTCCACATGTAATTCTGGTCTGCTCAGATTTTAAGTTACCTACTGACACAAAATAATCCCTGCCCTTTAAGTAGGTTGCAAACCAATCAAGAACTGTGCCAGACAGTCCCGCCCAGTTTTCCAGTCAATCAAGTAATCTATTATGGTCGAGTGTGTCAGTGGCTGATTGGCTGTAATGACAGTGGTGTGGTCTGATTGGCTGTAATGACAGTGGTGTGGTCTGATTGGCTGTAATGACAGTGGTGTGGTCTGATTGGCTGAAGATGGTCAGTCTCACCCTCATCTTCCTCTGGCGGGGGCACAGGTAGAGGTCAAGGCAGCGTTCAAAGCGTTCGTGGATGAACCGAGGAAAGGCTGGAACGTGGCGAAGGCTGGAGAACGTGCGAGGAATAAACGGGTACTTCCTGTCAGCTGGATCCTGCTGCTCCCACAGAGCTCGCTGCAAACAGATACAGACAGCTGAGTGGATATGATACAACTGTGCTGTCAACTATTGAAAAAGTCAGAGTAGTGGGGATGAGGGGACTGTCTCTTTAAGGCAGCATTGGTTCAAAAATACGGCTGAAGAGACCTGACCACAGACGACCTCACTAAGAGTCCCAACATTCTATCGCATACACACGCATGTAAAAGTCTGAGAGCCAAAATCCTCATCAAACTTTAACAGGAATGATTAAAAACCCTTCCCAGAGGTAAGCTTTGTTAAGGTACTCTACGGTTCTATAGAGTTGTTGTTCTACAGTTATTCAGGTTCTATGTGGATGTGTTCTTTACGTAATTTGTCGTCTACCCTCTTGTTCTATGTTATTGTTTTCCACATGTATTCATTGTGGTGTACAACATTCAACTCCTTGTCTGTGATCAGGTACTCCAGATTCATTATCTCGTTCTAGGCGGTTGATGTTCTGTGTATTCAGGCTCTATGTGGTTGTATTCTTCCTGTTGTTTGGCGTTCTTTGTGAATTTCAGTGGCATGTGGCTTCACCTCCTCATCGGTGAACAGGTACTCTGGCGGTGGATTGTAGGACTCGTGGTGTCCGGGTAGAGGGATTTTGGGGGCGGGCAGGTGCATCCTGTGTTTTGCGAGGATGGAGGCGTCGTCGTTGGCCCACAGGTCATAGTAGCGCCCCCCTGTGTCTCTGCGTTCTCGCCGCGGTTTGATCCAGCCCATCTTGATGGCGTGGACAAGTTTGGACACCTTCTCTTTCTCCAGCAGAGATGGGATGAACGAGCGTTTGTCAGCCGGCCGGTTTGTGACAGGGTGAAGCATCACGTCCTGACTGAAGAACTCCACCTGAGGCTGGGGACAGAGACACCAACACCTGATAAGACCGACATCAAAAAGGGGGCGGGGCTAAAAACAGGTCAGAGGAGCTCACCTGGTACTCGTTAAAGTTGACGTCTCCAAACTGTCCTCTCTGCAGGCGCTGCACCAGCTCCACCTGCTCATCTGACAGGACCACGTCAGCACCAGTCTGACCGTCCTCCACTGTCCTCCTAAAGACAGACAACAGTTAGCTTAGCATCGTTAGCAAACAGACAGCTGTTAGCTTAGCATCGTTAGCAAACCGACAGCTGTTAGCTTAGCATCGTTAGCAAACCGACAGCTGTTAGCTTAGCATCCTTAGCAAACAGACAGCTGTTAGCTTAGCATCGTTAGCAAAGAGACAGCTGTTAGCTTAGCATCATTAGCAAACAGACAGCAGTTAGCTTAGCATCAATAGCAAACAGACAGCTGTTAGCTTAGCATCGTTAGCAAACAGACAGCTGTTAGCTTAGCATCGTTAGCAAAGAGACAGCAGTTAGCTTAGCATCATTAGCAAACAGACAGCAGTTAGCTTAGCATCATTAGCAAACAGACAGCTGTTAGCTTAGCATCGTTAGCAAAGAGACAGCTGTTAGCTTAGCATCGTTAGCAAAGAGACAGCTGTTAGCTTAGCATCGTTAGCAAAGAGACAGCTGTTAGCTTAGCATCGTTAGCAAAGAGACAGCTGTTAGCTTAGCATCATTAGCAAACAGACAGCTGTTAGCTTAGCATCGTTAGCAAAGAGACAGCTGTTAGCTTAGCATCATTAGCAAACAGACAGCTGTTAGCTTAGCATCGTTAGCAAAGAGACAGCTGTTAGCTTAGCATCATTAGCAAAGAGACAGCTGTTAGCTTAGCATCATTAGCAAACAGACAGCAGTTAGCTCAGCATCGTTAGCAAACAGACAGCTGTTAGCTTAGCATCGTTAACAAAGAGACAGCTGTTAGCTTAGCATCATTAGCAAACAGACAGCAGTTAGCTCAGCATCGTTAGCAAACAGACAGCAGTTAGCTTAGCATCGTTAGCAAACAGACAGCTGTTAGCTTAGCATTGTTAGCAAAGAGACAGCTGTTAGCTTAGCATCGTTAGCAAAGAGACAGCTGTTAGCTTAGCATCGTTAGCAAACAGACAGCAGTTAGCTCAGCATCGTTAGCAAACAGACAGCTGTTAGCTTAGCATCGTTAGCAAACAGACAGCTGTTAGCTTAGCATCGTTAGCAAAGAGACAGCTGTTAACTTAGCATCGTTAGCAAAGAGACAGCTGTTAGCTTAGCATCATTAGCAAACAGACAGCTGTTAGCTTAGCATCGTTAGCAAAGAGACAGCTGTTAGCTTAGCATCGTTAGCAAAGAGACAGCTGTTAGCTTAGCATCCTTAGCAAAGAGACAGCTGTTAGCTTAACATCGTTAGCAAACAGACAGCTGTTAGCTTAGCATTGTTAGTACAGAGACAGCTGTTAGCTTAGCATCAGTAGCAAAGAGACAGTGGTTAGCTTAGCATCATTAGCAGCCCTGCCTTCAACATTAGCATCATGACATCATGCTAACCAATAGTCTGGGTTCTCCATCTTGTCCAGGAAGTTATCGAGCTCGTCCTTGTTCCTGATTGGTCTGGAGATCTTCTTCCCGTCCAAGTCGTAGCCAATGTGAGGGAAGTCTTTGTACCACTCCAAAGGAACATTCCCCACCGTATTCCTGATGTCCTGTAGGAATTTAAAAAAAACATTAGAGAACCGGCAGATCATTCGTCTCTGAAAAGATGGCTGGGAAAGACTGGAACATGAAGAATATTACTGAGAACATCAGAAAGAATATCAGATAGAACATCTCTGAGAACATCAGAAAGAATATCAGATAGAACATCTCTGAGAACATCAGAAAGAATATCAGATAGGACATCTCTGAGAACATCAGAAAGAATATCAGATAGGACATCTCTGAGAACATCAGAAAGAATATCAGATAGGACATCTCTGAGAACATCAGAAAGAATATCAGAGAGAACATCTCTGAGAACATCAGAAAGAATATCAGACAGGACATCTCTGAGAACATCAGATAGAACATCTCTGAGAACATCAGAAAGAATATCAGATAGGACATCTCTGAGAACATCAGATAGAACATCTCTGAGAACATCAGAAAGAATATCAGATAGGACATCATTGAGAACATCAGATAGAACATCTCTGAGAACATCAGAAAGAATATCAGATAGAACATCTCTGAGAACATCAGAAAGAATATCAGATAGAACATCTCTGAGAACATCAGAAAGAATATCAGATAGGACATCATTGAGAACATCAGATAGAACATCTCTGAGAACATCAAATAGAACATCTCTGAGAACATCAGACAGAACATCTCTGAGAACATCAGATAGAACATCTCTGAGAACATCAGATAGAACATCTCTGAGAACATCAGAAAGAATATCAGATAGGACATCTCTGAGAACATCAGAAAGAATATCAGATAGGACATCATTGAGAACATCAGAAAGAATATCAGATAGAACATCTCTGAGAACATCAGAAAGAATATCACATAGGACATCTCTGAGAACATCAGAAAGAATATCAGATAGGACATCTCTGAGAACATCAGAAAGAATATCAGATAGGACATCTCTGAGAACATCAGAAAGAATATCAGATAGGACATCTCTGAGAACATCAGAAAGAATATCAGATAGAACATCTCTGAGAACATCAGAAAGAATATCAGACAGGACATCTCTGAGAACATCAGAAAGAATATCAGATAGGACATCTCTGAGAACATCAGATAGAACATCTCTGAGAACATCAGAAAGAATATCAGATAGGACATCATTGAGAACATCAGATAGAACATCTCTGAGAACATCAGAAAGAATATCAGATAGAACATCTCTGAGAACATCAGAAAGAATATCAGATAGAACATCTCTGAGAACATCAGAAAGAATATCAGATAGGACATCATTGAGAACATCAGATAGAACATCTCTGAGAACATCAAATAGAACATCTCTGAGAACATCAGACAGAACATCTCTGAGAACATAAGATAGAACATCTCTGAGAACATCAGATAGAACATCTCTGAGAACATCAGAAAGAATATCAGATAGGACATCTCTGAGAACATCAGAAAGAATATCAGATAGGACATCTCTGAGAACATCAGAAAGAATATCAGATAGAACATCTCTGAGAACATCAGAAAGAATATCAGATAGGACATCATTGAGAACATCAGATAGAACATCTCTGAGAACATCAGATAGAACATCTCTGAGAACATCAGACAGAACATCTCTGAGAACATCAGATAGAACATCTCTGAGAACATCAGAAAGAATATCAGATAGGACATCTCTGAGAACATCAGAAAGAATATCAGGTAGGACATCACTGAGAACATCAGATAGAACATCTCTGAGAACATCAGAAAGAATATCAGATAGGACATCATTGAGAACATCAGAAAGAATATCACATAGGACATCTCTGAGAACATCAGAAAGAATATCACATAGGACATCTCTGAGAACATCAGAAAGAATATCAGATAGGACATCTCTGAGAACATCAGAAAGAATATCAGATAGAACATCTCTGAGAACATCAGAAAGAATATCACATAGGACATCTCTGAGAACATCAGAAAGAATATCAGATAGGACATCTCTGAGAACATCAGAAAGAATATCAGATAGAACATCTCTGAGAACATCAGAAAGAATATCAGATAGAACATCTCTGAGAACATCAGAAAGAATATCAGATAGAACATCTCTGAGAACATCAGAAAGAATATCAGAGAGGACATCACTGAGAACATCAGATAGAGAACCTTCAGGACATAACTTACTGACCAGACCTCTGGAGAATAGAACAGAACATGAAGCCACTTACAGAACTTCTCTGAGGACAAGAGTGAGAACATGGCAGAATAAGACTGAGAATAGGCAGGGAACAAGGCAGAGAACATGACAACATACGACTAAGAAGGTGATTTAGAGAACAGGACAGGGAACATGATTTAAACTCTGAGGAATTACAAAGAGTTACAGGGAAACAAAAGAACCAGACAGAATGTTAAATGAGAGCTTTTAGAACCCCAGGAGAACATACTAGACAACAAAGTAAAGGCAGAGCGGCTCAGAGATAGTGTTAGAACCCTTTAGACCCCGTCTCACCTCTTCATCTGAGGAGTCGTGCTGGTATTCATCTTCTTGGCGTTCTCCCCCCACGTTCTCCTGCAGACAGAAAACACAGAGGATTTTCTAAAGGAGAACAGCTGAAGGTATCATATGTTTTATAATCAGCCAATCAGCTGTCAGACATTCAGGTAGCCCCACCTTCTGAGTATGCTCCACATCTTCATCATCGTCATCCTCCACATCTTCAACATCGTTCTCATCACCATTCTCCTGGTTGTCGTCGTCCTCACTGTCACTCCCAGAATCCTCCAGTCCTGAGTAGACGCTGTCCTCACTGTCACTCAGATCTTCATCGTAGTCGTCGTTCTGTTTGTTCTCATCCTCAGAACGTTTGCTGTTGAAGATGAACACCTGAAGAAGAACAGAACAGTCGCTTCAGGTCCCTCAGGATTTACACCACAACAGAACGTACCATTTCTCTGTCTTCAATATCTAGAATATTAACATTTTATTCTCTGTCTTCATAATACTCTATATGGGTACATTCTACTCTCTGACTTCAATATCTAGAATATTAACATTTTATTCTCTGTCTTCATAATACTCTATATGGGTACATTCTATTCTCTGACTTCAATATCTAGAATATTAACATTTTATTCTCTGTCTTCATAATACTCTATATGGGTACATTCTATTCTCTGACTTCAATATCTAGAATATTAACATTCTATTCTCTGACTTCATAATAATCTATATGGTTACATTCTGTTCTCTGACTTCATAATAATCTATATGGTTACATTCTGTTCTCTGCCTTCATAATAATCTATATGGTTACATTCTGTTCTCTGACTTCATAATAATCTATATGGTTACATTCTGTTCTCTGACTTCAATATCTAGAATATTAACATTTTATTCTCTGTCTTCATAATACTCTATATGGGTACATTCTATTCTCTGACTTCAATATCTAGAATATTAACATTTTATTCTCTGTCTTCATAATACTCTATATGGGTACATTCTATTCTCTGACTTCAATATCTAGAATATTAACATTCTATTCTCTGTCTTCATAATAATCTATATGGTTACATTCTTTTCTCTGACTTCAATATCTAAAATATTAACATTCTATTCTCTGACTTCATAATAATCTATATGGTTACATTCTGTTCTCTGACTTCATAATAATCTATATGGTTACATTCTGTTCTCTGCCTTCATAATAATCTATATGGTTACATTCTGTTCTCTGCCTTCATAATAATCTATATGGTTACATTCTGTTCTCTGACTTCATAATAATCTATATGGGTACATTCTACTCTCTGACTTCAATATCTAGAATATTAACATTTTATTCTCTGTCTTCATAATACTCTATATGGGTACATTCTATTCTCTGACTTCAATATCTAGAATAGTTACATTTTATTCTCTGACTTCATAATAATCTATATGGTTACATTCTTTTCTCTGACTTCAATATCTAGAATATTAACATTCTATTCTCTGACTTCATAATAATCTATATGGTTACATTCTGTTCTCTGACTTCATAATAATCTATATGGTTACATTCTGTTCTCTGACTTCATAATAATCTATATGGTTACATTCTTTTCTCTGACTTCAATATCTAGAATATTAACATTCTATTCTCTGACTTCATAATAATCTATATGGTTACATTCTGTTCTCTGACTTCATAATAATCTATATGGTTACATTCTGTTCTCTGCCTTCATAATAATCTATATGGTTACATTCTGTTCTCTGACTTCAATATCTAGAATATTAACATTCTATTCTCTGCCTTCATAATAATCTATATGGTTACATTCTGTTCTCTGACTTCATAATAATCTATATGGTTACATTCTGTTCTCTGACTTCATAATAATCTATATGGTTACATTCTGTTCTCTGACTTCATAATAATCTATATGGTTACATTCTGTTCTCTGACTTCATAATAATCTATATGGTTACATTCTGTTCTCTGACTTCATAATAATCTATATGGTTACATTCTGTTCTCTGTCTTCATAATACTCTATATGGGTACATTCTATTCTCTGACTTCAATATCTAGAATATTAACATTCTATTCTCTGTCTTCATAATACTCTATATGGGTACATTCTATTCTCTGTCTTTATAATACTCTATATGGGTACATTCTATTCTCTGACTTCAATATCTAGAATAGTTACATTTTATTCTCTGACTTCATAATAATCTATATGGTTACATTCTTTTCTCTGACTTCAATATCTAGAATATTAACATTCTATTCTCTGCCTTCATAATAATCTATATGGTTACATTCTGTTCTCTGACTTCATAATAATCTATATGGTTACATTCTGTTCTCTGACTTCATAATAATCTATATGGTTACATTCTGTTCTCTGACTTCATAATAATCTATATGGTTACATTCTGTTCTCTGCCTTCATAATACTCTATATGGGTACATTCTATTCTCTGACTTCAATATCTAGAATATTAACATTTTATTCTCTGTCTTCATAATACTCTATATGGGTACATTCTATTCTCTGACTTCAATATCTAGAATAGTTACATTTTATTCTCTGACTTCATAATAATCTATATGGTTACATTCTTTTCTCTGACTTCAATATCTAGAATATTAACATTCTATTCTCTGCCTTCATAATAATCTATATGGTTACATTCTGTTCTCTGACTTCATAATAATCTATATGGTTACATTCTGTTCTCTGACTTCATAATAATCTATATGGTTACATTCTTTTCTCTGACTTCAATATCTAGAATATTAACATTCTATTCTCTGCCTTCATAATAATCTATATGGTTACATTCTGTTCTCTGACTTCATAATAATCTATATGGTTACATTCTGTTCTCTGACTTCATAATAATCTATATGGTTACATTCTGTTCTCTGACTTCATAATAATCTATATGGTTACATTCTTTTCTCTGACTTCAACATCTAGAATATTACCATTCTATTCTCTGCCTTCATAATAATCTATATGGTTACATTCTGTTCTCTGACTTCATAATAATCTATATGGTTACATTCTGTTCTCTGACTTCATAATAATCTATATGGTTACATTCTGTTCTCTGACTTCATAATAATCTATATGGTTACATTCTGTTCTCTGACTTCATAATAATCTATATGGTTACATTCTGTTCTCTGCCTTCATAATAATCTATATGGTTACATTCTGTTCTCTGACTTCATAATAATCTATATGGTTACATTCTGTTCTCTGCCTTCATAATAATCTATATGGTTACATTCTGTTCTCTGCCTTCATAATAATCTATATGGTTACATTCTGTTCTCTGACTTCATAATAATCTATATGGTTACATTCTTTTCTCTGACTTCAATATCGATAATATTAACATTCTATTCTCTGCCTTCATAATAATCTATATGGTTACATTCTGTTCTCTGACTTCATAATAATCTATATGGTTACATTCTGTTCTCTGACTTCATAATAATCTATATGGTTACATTCTTTTCTCTGACTTCAACATCTAGAATATTACCATTCTATTCTCTGCCTTCATAATAATCTATATGGTTACATTCTGTTCTCTGACTTCATAATAATCTATATGGTTACATTCTGTTCTCTGACTTCATAATAATCTATATGGTTACATTCTGTTCTCTGACTTCATAATAATCTATATGGTTACATTCTGTTCTCTGACTTCATAATAATCTATATGGTTACATTCTGTTCTCTGACTTCATAATAATCTATATGGTTACATTCTGTTCTCTGCCTTCATAATAATCTATATGGTTACATTCTGTTCTCTGCCTTCATAATAATCTATATGGTTACATTCTGTTCTCTGACTTCATAATAATCTATATGGTTACATTCTTTTCTCTGACTTCAATATCGATAATATTAACATTCTATTCTCTGCCTTCATAATAATCTATATGGTTACATTCTGTTCTCTGACTTCATAATAATCTATATGGTTACATTCTATTCTCTGACTTCAATCTCTAATAGTATTCTATTCTCTGCCTTCAACATCTAGAATAGTTACATTCTAATCTCTGCCTTCATAATAATCTATATGGTTACATTCTGTTTTCTGACTTCATAACAATCTATATGGTTACATTCTATTCTCTGACTTCATAATAATCTATATGGTTACATTCTATTCTCTGTCTTCATAATAACCCTTAGGTTACATTCTATTCTCTGACTTCACTACCCAGAATTGTAACATTCTATTCTCCGTCTTCATAATAATCTATATGGTTACATTCTATTATCTGACTTCATAATAATCCATATGGTTACATTCTATTCTCTGACTTCATAATAATCTATATGGTTACATTCTATTCTCTGTCTTCATTATAATCTATATGGTTACATTCTGTTCTCTGACTTCATAATAATCTATATGGTTACATTCTGTTCTCTGTCTTCATTATAATCTATATGGTTACATTCTGTTCTCTGACTTCATAATAATCTATATGGTTACATTCTGTTCTCTGACTTCATAATAATCTATATGGTTACATTCTATTCTCTGACTTCATAATAATCTATATGGTTACATTCTATTCTCTGTCTTCATTATAATCTATATGGTTACATTCTATTCTCTGACTTCATAATAATCCATATGGTTACATTCTATTCTCTGACTTCATAATAATCTATATGGTTACATTCTATTCTCTGACTTCATAATAATCCATATGGTTACATTCTATTCTCTGTCTTCATTATAATCTATATGGTTACATTCTGTTCTCTGACTTCATAATAATCTATATGGTTACATTCTATTCTCTGACTTCATAATAATCTATATGGTTACATTCTATTCTCTGACTACATAATAATCTATATGGTTACATTCTGTTCTCTGCCTTCATAATTATCTATATGGTTACATTCTGTTCTCTGACTTCAACATCTAGAATAGTTACATTCTATTCTCTGCCTTCATAATAATCTATATGGTTACATTCTGTTCTCTAACTTCAACATCTAGAATAGTTACATTCTATTCTCTGCCTTCATAATAATCTATATGGTTACATTCTGTTCTCTGACTTCATAATAATCTATATGGTTACATTCTGTTCTCTGACTTCATAATAATCTATATGGTTACATTCTGTTCTCTGACTTCATAATAATCTATTTGGTTACATTCTATTCTCTGACTTCATAATAATCTATATGGTTACATTCTGTTCTCTGACTTCATAATAATCTATATGGTTACATTCTGTTCTCTGACTTCATAATCTATATGGTTACATTCTGTTCTCTGACTTCATAATAATCTATTTGGTTACATTCTGTTCTCTGACTTCATAATAATCTATATGGTTACATTCTGTTCTCTGACTTCAACATCTAGAATAGTTACATTCTATTCCCTACTTCATAATAATCTATATGGTTACATTCTGTTCTCTGACTTCAACATCTAGAATAGTTACATTCTATTCCCTGACTTCATAATAATCTATATGGTTACATTCTGTTCTCTGACTTCAACATCTACAATAGTTACATTCTATTCTCTGCCTTCATAATAATCTATATGTTTACATTCTGTTCTCTGACTTCAACATCTAGAATAGTTACATTCTGTTTTCTGACTTCATAATAATCTATATGGTTACATTCTGTTCTCTGACTTCATAATAATCTATATGGTTACATTCTGTTCTCTGACTTCATAATAATCTATTTGGTTACATTCTATTCTCTGACTTCATAATAATCTATATGTTTACATTCTGTTCTCTGACTTCAACATCTAGAATAGTTTCATTCTGTTCTCTGACTTCATAATAATCTATATGTTTACATTCTGTTCTCTAACTTCAACATCTAGAATAGTTTCATTCTGTTCTCTGACTTCATAATAATCTATATAGTTACATTCTATTATATGACTTTATCATTATTCTCTGGATTTTTAACATTCTCTTACCATACTTCATAATTATCTACAATGGTAACATTCTATTCCCTACTTCATTAAAAAATTCTGTAATGATCTGAGCCACGTTTTCAGTCATATATTACCTCAGACACCCAGAGATGCTCTAACATCCTGTATGACAGACCCTCTATCCTCCACACCTTAACAACCTGATCAGTGACTAGTGACCTGATCAGTGACTAGTGACCTGATCAGTGACTAGTGACCTGATCAGTGACTAGTGAGGGAGTGACTCGGTGGATCAGCTGGAGAGTGACTGGTTAATGAGGTAGATCCCAATAATGTTAGAGTGACCATAGTTATAATAATAATGACTCTGTGACTGCCTCTGCCTCGGTTGTGTAGTTGTTGTGTAGTTGTTGTGTAGTGGTTGTGTAGTTGTTGTGTAGTGGTTGTGTAGGTGTTGTGTAGTTGTTGTGTAGTTGTTGTGTAGCTGTGTAGTTGTTGTGTAGTTGTTGTGTAGTGGTTGTGTAGTTGTTGTGTAGTGGTTGTGTAGTGGTGGTGTAGTGGCTGTGTAGTGGTTGTGTAGGTGTTGTGTAGTAGTTGTGTAGTGGTTGTGTAGGTGTTTTCTAGGTGTTGTGTAATGGTTGTGTAGTGGTTGTGTAGTTGCTGTGTAGTGGTTGTGTAGTGGTGGTGTAGTGGCTGTGTAGTGGTTGTGTAGTTGTTGTGTAGTGGTTGCAGTGGTTGTAGTGTTGTGTAGTGGCTTGTGTAGTTGCTGTGTAGTGGCTGTGTAGTTGTGCAGTAGTTGTGTGCAGTGTTGTGTGTGTGTTGTTGTGTAGTGGTTGTGTAGTGGTTGTGTAGTTGTTGTGTAGTGGTTGTGTAGTGGTTGTGTAGGTGTTGTGTAGTTGTTGTGTAGTGGTTGTGTAGGTGTTTTGTAGGTGTTGTGTAGTGGTTGTGTAGTGGTTGTGTAGTTGTTGTGTAGTGATTGTGTAATTGTTGTGTAGGTGTTTTGTAGGTGTTGTGTAGTGGTTGTGTAGTTGTTGTGTAGTTGTTGTGTAGTGGTGGTGTAGTTGTTGTGTAGCTGTGTAGTGGTTGTGTAGTTGTTGTGTAGTGGGTGTGTAGTGGTTGTGCAGTGGTAGGTGTAGGTGTGCAGTGGCTGCAGTTGCAGTGGCTGTGCAGTGGTTGTGTAGGTGTTGTGTAGGTGTGTGCAGTGGTTGTGCAGTGGTTGTGTAGTGGTTGTGCAGGTGTGTGCAGTGTAGTGCAGTTGTGTGTAGTGGTTGTGTAGTGGTTGTGTAGGTGTTGTGTAGTGGTTGTGTAGTGGTTGTGTAGTTGTTGTGTAGTGGTTGTGTAGTGGTTGTGTAGTGATTGTGTAATTGTTGTGTAGGTGTTGTGTAGTTGTTGTGTAGTGGTTGTGTAGTGGTTGTGTAGTGGTTGTGTAGTTGTTGTGTAGTGATTGTGTAATTGTTGTGTAGGTGTTGTGTAGTTGTTGTGTAGTGGCTGTGTAATGGTTGTGTAGGTGTTGTGTAGTGGTTGTGTAGTGGTTGTGTAGGTGTTGTGTAGTGGTTGTGTAGTGGTTGTGTAGTTGTTGTGTAGTGATTGTGTAATTGTTGTGTAGGTGTTGTGTAGTGGTTGTGTAGGTGTTGTGTAGTGGTTGTGTAGTGGTTGTGTAGTGGTGTAGTTATTTATCGTGACTGCCTCGTCTCCAGGTTAAACCCCCCTCACTCTCTCTCCATGTTGTAAGCATGCTAGTAGCCTGTCCCGGTGGTTGTGTAGTTGTTGTGTAGTGATTGTGTAGTTGTTGTGTAGTGGTGGTGTAGTGGTGGTGTAGTGGCTGTGTAGTGGTTGTGTAGGTGTTGTGTAGTGGCTGTGTAGTGGTTGTGTAGGTGTTTTGTAGGTGTTGTGTAGTGGTTGTGTAGTGGTTGTGTAGTGGTTGTGTAGGTGTTTTGTAGGTGTTGTGTAGTGGTTGTGTAGTGGTTGTGTAGGTGTTGTGTAGTGGTTGTGTAGTTGTTGTGTAGTGATTGTGTAATTGTTGTGTAGGTGTTGTGTAGTTGTTGTGTAGTGGTTGTGTAGTGGTTGTGTAGGTGTTGTGTAGTGGTTGTGTAGTGGTTGTGTAGTTGTTGTGTAGTGGTTGTGTAGTGGTTGTGTAGTTGTTGTGTAGTGATTGTGTAATTGTTGTGTAGGTGTTGTGTAGTTGTTGTGTAGTGGTTGTGTAGTGGTTGTGTAGTGGTTGTGTAGTGATTGTGTAATTGTTGTGTAGGTGTTGTGTAGTTGTTGTGTAGTGGCTGTGTAGTGGTTGTGTAGGTGTTGTGTAGTGGTTGTGTAGTGGTTGTGTAGTGGTTGTGTAGTGGTTGTGTAGGTGTTTTGTAGGTGTTGTGTAGTGGTTGTGTAGGTGTTGTGTAGTGGTTGTGTAGTGGTTGTGTAGTTGTTGTGTAGTGATTGTGTAATTGTTGTGTAGGTGTTGTGTAGTGGTTGTGTAGTGGTGTAGTTATTTATCGTGACTGCCTCGTCTCCAGGTTAAACCCCCCTCACTCTCTCTCCATGTTGTTAGCATGCTAGTAGCCTGTCCCGGTGGTTGTGTAGTTGTTGTGTAGTGATTGTGTAGTTGTTGTGTAGTGGTGGTGTAGTGGCTGTGTAGTGGTTGTGTAGGTGTTGTGTAGTGGCTGTGTAGTGGTTGTGTAGGTGTTTTGTAGGTGTTGTGTAGTGGTTGTGTAGTGGTTGTGTAGTGGTTGTGTAGGTGTTTTGTAGGTGTTGTGTAGTGGTTGTGTAGTGGTTGTGTAGGTGTTGTGTAGTGGTTGTGTAGTGGTTGTGTAGTTGTTGTGTAGTGATTGTGTAATTGTTGTGTAGGTGTTGTGTAGTTGTTGTGTAGTGGTTGTGTAGTGGTTGTGCAGTTGCTGTGCAGTGATTGTGTAGGTGTTGTGCAGGTGTTGTGCAGTGGTTGTGTAGTGGTTGTGTAGTTGTTGTGCAGTGGCTGTGCAGTGGCTGTGCAGTTGTTGTGCAGTGGTTGTGCAGTGGTTGTGCAGGTGTTGTGTAGTGGTTGTGCAGTGGCTGTGCAGTAGGTGCTGTGTAGTGGCTGTGTAGTGGTTGTGCAGTGGTTGTGTAGTTGTGTGCAGTGGTTGTGCAGTGGTTGTGCAGTGGTTGTGCAGTGGTTGTGCAGGTGTTGTGCAGTGGTGGTGCAGTGGCTGTGTAGGTGTTGTGCAGTGGCTGTGCAGTGGCTTGTGCAGTTGCTGTGCAGTGGTGTGCAGTGGCTGTGCAGTGGTTGTGCAGGTGTGTGTAATTGTTGTGCAGTTGTTGTGCAGTGGTGTGCAGTGGTTGTGTAGCGATTGTGCAACTGCTGTGCAGTGGCTGTGCAGTGGCTGTGCAGTGGCTGTGCAGGCGTTTTGTGCAGGTGTTGTGTAGCGGTTGTGCAGTGGCTTGTGCAGGTGTTGTGCAATTGTTGTGCAGTGGCTTGTGCAGTGGTTGTGCAGTGGCTGTGCAACTGTTGTGCAGTGGTTGTGCAGTGGTTGTGCAGTGATTGTGCAATTGTTGTGCAGTGGTTGTGTAGTGGTTGTGCAGTGGCTGTGCAGTTGTTGTGCAGTGATTGTGCAATTGTTGTGTAGTGGTTGTGCAGTGGTTGTGGAGTGGTTGTGCAGGTGTTTTGTAGGTGCTGTGCAGTGGCTGTGCAGTGGTTGTGTAGTTGTTGTGTAGTAATTGTGTAATTGTTGTGTAGGTGTTGTGTAGTTGTTGTGTAGTGGTTGTGTAGGTGTTGTGTAGTGGTTGTGTAGTGGTTGTGTAGTGGTTGTGTAGGTGTTGTGTAGTGGTTGTGTAGTGGTTGTGTAGGTGTTGTGTAGTGGTTGTGTAGTGGTTGTGTAGTGGTTGTGTAGTTGTTGTGTAGTGGTTGTGTAGTGGTTGTGTAGTGGTTGTGTAGTGGTTGTGTAGGTGTTTTGTAGGTGTTGTGTAGTTGTTGTGTAGTTGTTGTGTAGGTGTTGTGTAGTGGTTGTGTAGGTGTTGTGTAGTGGTTGTGTAGTGGTTGTGTAGGTGTTGTGTAGTGGTTGTGTAGTGGTTGTGTAGTGGTTGTGTAGGTGTTGTGTAATTGTTGTGTAGTTGTTGTGTAGTGGTTGTGTAGTGGTTGTGTAGTGATTGTGTAATTGTTGTGTAGTGGTTGTGTAGTGGTTGTGTAGTGGTTGTGTAGGTGTTTTGTAGGTGTTGTGTAGTGGTTGTGTAGTGGTTGTGTAGGTGTTGTGTAATTGTTGTGTAGTGGTTGTGTAGTGGTTGTGTAGTGGTTGTGTAATTGTTGTGTAGTGGTTGTGTAGTGGTTGTGTAGTGATTGTGTAATTGTTGTGTAGTGGTTGTGTAGTGGTTGTGTAGTGGTTGTGTAGTTGTTGTGTAGTGATTGTGTAATTGTTGTGTAGTGGTTGTGTAGTGGTTGTGTAGGTGTTTTGTAGGTGTTGTGTAGTGGTTGTGTAGTGGTTGTGTAGTTGTTGTGTAGTAATTGTGTAATTGTTGTGTAGATGTTGTGTAGTTGTTGTGTAGTGGTTGTGTAGTTGTTGTGTAGTGGTTGTGTAGTTGTTGTGTAGGTGTTTTGTAGGTGTTGTGTAGTGGTTGTGTAGTTGTTGTGTAGTTGTTGTGTAGTTGTTGTGTAGGTGTTTTGTAGGTGTTGTGTAGTGGTTGTGTAGTGGTTGTGTAGTTGTTGTGTAGTAATTGTGTAATTGTTGTGTAGGTGTTGTGTAGTTGTTGTGTAGTGGTTGTGTAGTGGTTGTGTAGTGGTTGTGTAGGTGTTTTGTAGGTGTTGTGTAGTGGTTGTGTAGGTGTTGTGTAGTGGTTGTGTAGTGGTTGTGTAGTTGTTGTGTAGTGATTGTGTAATTGTTGTGTAGGTGTTGTGTAGTGGTTGTGTAGGTGTTGTGTAGTGGTTGTGTAGTGGTTGTGTAGTGGTGTAGTTATTTATCGTGACTGCCTCGTCTCCAGGTTAAACCCCCCTCACTCTCTCTCCATGTTGTAAGCATGCTAGTAGCCTGTCCCGGTGGTTGTGTAGTTGTTGTGTAGTGATTGTGTAGTTGTTGTGTAGTGGTGGTGTAGTGGTGGTGTAGTGGCTGTGTAGTGGTTGTGTAGGTGTTTTGTAGGTGTTGTGTAGTGGTTGTGTAGTGGTTGTGTAGTGGTTGTGTAGGTGTTTTGTAGGTGTTGTGTAGTGGTTGTGTAGGTGTTGTGTAGTGGTTGTGTAGTGGTTGTGTAGTGATTGTGTAATTGTTGTGTAGTGGTTGTGTAGTGGTTGTGTAGTTGTTGTGTAGTGATTGTGTAATTGTTGTGTAGTGGTTGTGTAGTGGTTGTGTAGGTGTTTTGTAGGTGTTGTGTAGTGGTTGTGTAGTGGTTGTGTAGTTGTTGTGTAGTAATTGTGTAATTGTTGTGTAGATGTTGTGTAGTTGTTGTGTAGTGGTTGTGTAGTTGTTGTGTAGTGGTTGTGTAGTGGTTGTGTAGTGGTTGTGTAGTGGTTGTGTAGTTGTTGTGTAGTGATTGTGTAATTGTTGTGTAGTGGTTGTGTAGTGGTTGTGGAGTGGTTGTGTAGGTGTTTTGTAGGTGTTGTGTAGTGGTTGTGTAGTGGTTGTGTAGTTGTTGTGTAGTAATTGTGTAATTGTTGTGTAGGTGTTGTGTAGTTGTTGTGTAGTGGTTGTGTAGGTGTTGTGTAGTGGTTGTGTAGTGGTTGTGTAGTGGTTGTGTAGGTGTTGTGTAGTGGTTGTGTAGTGGTTGTGTAGTGGTTGTGTAGTGGTTGTGTAGTGGTTGTGTAGGTGTTTTGTAGGTGTTGTGTAGTTGTTGTGTAGTTGTTGTGTAGGTGTTGTGTAGTGGTTGTGTAGGTGTTGTGTAGTGGTTGTGTAGTTGTTGTGTAGTGGTTGTGTAGTGGTTGTGTAGTGGTTGTGTAGGTGTTGTGTAATTGTTGTGTAGTTGTTGTGTAGTGGTTGTGTAGTGGTTGTGTAGTGATTGTGTAATTGTTGTGTAGTGGTTGTGTAGTGGTTGTGTAGTGGTTGTGTAGGTGTTTTGTAGGTGTTGTGTAGTGGTTGTGTAGTGGTTGTGTAGGTGTTGTGTAATTGTTGTGTAGTGGTTGTGTAGTGGTTGTGTAGTGGTTGTGTAATTGTTGTGTAGTGGTTGTGTAGTGGTTGTGTAGTGATTGTGTAATTGTTGTGTAGTGGTTGTGTAGTGGTTGTGTAGTGGTTGTGTAGTTGTTGTGTAGTGATTGTGTAATTGTTGTGTAGTGGTTGTGTAGTGGTTGTGTAGGTGTTTTGTAGGTGTTGTGTAGTGGTTGTGTAGTGGTTGTGTAGTTGTTGTGTAGTAATTGTGTAATTGTTGTGTAGATGTTGTGTAGTTGTTGTGTAGTGGTTGTGTAGTTGTTGTGTAGTGGTTGTGTAGTTGTTGTGTAGGTGTTTTGTAGGTGTTGTGTAGTGGTTGTGTAGTTGTTGTGTAGTTGTTGTGTAGTTGTTGTGTAGGTGTTTTGTAGGTGTTGTGTAGTGGTTGTGTAGTGGTTGTGTAGTTGTTGTGTAGTAATTGTGTAATTGTTGTGTAGGTGTTGTGTAGTTGTTGTGTAGTGGTTGTGTAGTGGTTGTGTAGGTGTTTTGTAGGTGTTGTGTAGTGGTTGTGTAGGTGTTGTGTAGTGGTTGTGTAGTGGTTGTGTAGTTGTTGTGTAGTGATTGTGTAATTGTTGTGTAGGTGTTGTGTAGTGGTTGTGTAGGTGTTGTGTAGTGGTTGTGTAGTGGTGTAGTTATTTATCGTGACTGCCTCGTCTCCAGGTTAAACCCCCCTCACTCTCTCTCCATGTTGTAAGCATGCTAGTAGCCTGTCCCGGTGGTTGTGTAGTTGTTGTGTAGTGATTGTGTAGTTGTTGTGTAGTGGTGGTGTAGTGGTGGTGTAGTGGCTGTGTAGTGGTTGTGTAGGTGTTGTGTAGTGGCTGTGTAGTGGTTGTGTAGGTGTTTTGTAGGTGTTGTGTAGTGGTTGTGTAGTGGTTGTGTAGTGGTTGTGTAGGTGTTTTGTAGGTGTTGTGTAGTGGTTGTGTAGTGGTTGTGTAGGTGTTGTGTAGTGGTTGTGTAGGTGTTTTGTAGGTGTTGTGTAGTGGTTGTGTAGTGGTTGTGTAGGTGTTTTGTAGGTGTTGTGTAGTGGTTGTGTAGGTGTTGTGTAGTGGTTGTGTAGTTGTTGTGTAGTGATTGTGTAATTGTTGTGTAGTGGTTGTGTAGTGGTTGTGTAGTTGTTGTGTAGTGATTGTGTAATTGTTGTGTAGTGGTTGTGTAGTGGTTGTGTAGGTGTTTTGTAGGTGTTGTGTAGTGGTTGTGTAGTGGTTGTGTAGTTGTTGTGTAGTAATTGTGTAATTGTTGTGTAGATGTTGTGTAGTTGTTGTGTAGTGGTTGTGTAGTTGTTGTGTAGTGGTTGTGTAGTGGTTGTGTAGTGGTTGTGTAGTTGTGTAGTTATTTATCGTGACTGCCTCGTCTCCAGGTTAAACCCCCCTCACTCTCTCTCCATGTTGTTAGCATGCTAGTAGCCTGTCCCGGTGGTTGTGTAGTTGTTGTGTAGTGGTTGTGTAGTTGTGTAGTTGTTTATCGTGTATATTATGTGAAAGTCTTACCTCCTCTTCCTCCTCTTTACTCCTCTTCTTCTGTTTCTCCTGTCTTTCCTGAACTTTCTTCATCTCTCCTCTCTTCATCTGCCTCGTGTTTTCACTGCTCTCCTCCATCACGACACTTTGGAGCATGCGCAGTAAGGAGTCAAAATCACATTCCGAGACGCCATCTAGTGGTCATCCTGACCCAGCCAGGCCGGTCAGTTAACGTTAATATGAATGCTGGAGTTAACTCAGTATTATCATCAGTGACGGTAGTAATAATGATAATAATAATAATGATAATAATAATTATAATATTAATAATAATAATAATAATTATTATTATAATTACAAATAAATAATACATGAATGCTGGAGTTAACTCAGTATTATCATCAGTGACAGTGATTCTTTGTGTTTCTCCAGACTAGAATAATGATCATTTTTATTATTATAGTTATAATAATTTTAAATATAGATAATTGTACCCTAGATCCAGAGATTTTAAAACATCAAACAAATTTGGACAGCATGAAAACGGATGAATAATTTCTTAATCTATTATTACAGACACCTGATTTCATTTGATCAACTTTTTAATTTTATTTTATTTTGATGACACATATGTTACAACACAGCATGAGAGTACCATGTCAGGGGTCTTTTACATACTGGATATGTTGAACAAACATATTTAATGTGATCCTATATGGAATCGTCTAAATTACTGTCAGTTTTAGGTGTTTTCTTATTTTAACATCTCTGATTGTACAGCTATATTTGTGCATTTCTATAATGGAATTTTCTAACTGTGGTTTGTTTTCCGCTGTATGTAAATTCTCATCATTAAACTCAGTTGACCCAAAACAGAAAAGTCCTTGTTTCTAAGGAAAATTAAAATGTTCTCTACCTGGAAACTAAACTCTTCTCCAGTCCTGACAGAATGTTGGACATCAATCCAGAATATTTTTGAAAACTGAACAAACAAATGTGGATTATTTCATCCTCTAGTGTTCAGTGCCAGTGTTGAATCTTTCCTGTGTTTTAATAGTCGGGTATACTTCATGTTATATTAAAAATATATGTTTCACCTTCCACATCAGACAGAACTGCTCAGAAAGCAGCCAGACCTAACGCCAGTTCATCTCGGTATAAAAATGGAAAAAACATGTTTAATCATAGGATCAGCAGAACTACTGAGCCTCTGGGTACAGCGTTGGTACAGGGGCGTTCAGCATCAAAGACAACAGCGCCCTCTCCAGGTGTAAGCGGGAACTGTCTTCACCATGCAGCATCAACATGTTTGACTAACATAATCCCTGCCAGAATATTTCCGGTAAAATAAGGATTTTAAGAAGTTTGCCATTGTTCCAGATGTACAAGTTTGAGGGTGAGAGGTTGGTAAATCATTTTCAGGCTACCAGAGTTTACTGATGAGGGTTAGAAAGTTTAAAGAAAGACAAACTTTATTAATCCCTGAAGGGAAACAACAGCAACAGGAAGCTGTCGGGCTTCGTTTACATTCATGATTCCGAGGTTAAACACATTTTAGTGAAGTATTCCAGTCTTCATGTTATTTTATCAACGTCTCTGTTGGTGACGAGACCACAGACGACAGTGCGACGTCCCCACGTCATCAGACGTTCACAGTACGCCACAGATGACGTTTTCACCGTGCGACAGTCGGTTCCTTGCGCAGTTGTTGTTGTAGTTGGTCCGTGGGGTTCTCCGGAGTGTAGAGAGATTTTAGAGAACCTTCTACCAGAACACAGAGAGCATGGAGACCCTTGGAGGTTAGAACCAGTCTGGTCTCTGTGTTCCCCCCTCACAGGGCCCTCATCTCCCCGTCTCAGCAGCAGGCTAACTGTTAGCATCATTAGCTCAGATTAGCTCCGTGGGTGAGAATAATCCGGGGTGTGTTTGGACCTGGGATGGAGTATCCCGCTGGAGGAGGGGGAGCGGGGATCAGTGGGAACGTTCCTGCCTTCCTGACCAAACTGTGGACCCTGGTGGAGGACCCGGATACAGACCCGCTGATCTGCTGGAGCCCGGTATGGATCCTGTGCTAGCTTAGCTTATTTTAGCATAGTCTAGTCTAGTGTAGTGTAGTAGTGTTAACAGGGAGCTAACAGGGAGCTAACAGGCTAACAGGGAGCTAACAGGCTAACAGGGAGCTAACTGCTACTCCCAATCAAAACAAACGACGTGGGGGGCGGACACTGCAAAAACGCTTAATGGCAGTAAGAGAGATGAAGGGTCATGTTAGAATGTTTTACACTCATCTTTACAGGCAAGGATGGAATGTTTAATAATCATCTTTACAGGCAAGGATGGAATGTTTTACACTCATCTTTACAGGCAAGGATGGAATGTTTTACACTCCTCTTTACAGGCAAGGATGGAATGTTTAATAATCATCTTTACAGGCAAGGATGGAATGTTTTACACTCATCTTTACAGGCAAGGATGGAATGTTTAATAATCATCTTTACAGGCAAGGATGGAATGTTTAATAATCATCTTTACAGGCAAGGATGGAATGTTTAATAATCATCTTTACAGGCAAGGATGGAATGTTTTACACTCATCTTTACAGGCAAGGATGGAATGTTTTACACTCATCTTTACAGGCAAGGATGGAATGTTTAATAATCATCTTTACAGGCAAGGATGGAATGTTTTACACTCATCTTTACAGGCAAGGATGGAATGTTTTACACTCATCTTTACAGGCAAGGATGGAATGTTTAATAATCATCTTTACAGGCAAGGATGGAATGTTTTACACTCATCTTTACAGGCAAGGATGGAATGTTTTACACTCATCTTTACAGGCAAGGATGGAATGTTTAATAATCATCTTTACAGGCAAGGATGGAATGTTTTACACTCATCTTTACAGGCAAGGATGGAATGTTTTACACTCATCTTTACAGGCAAGGATGGAATGTTTAATAATCATCTTTACAGGCAAGGATGGAATGTTTTACACTCATCTTTACAGGCAAGGATGGAATGTTTTACACTCATCTTTACAGGCAAGGATGGAATGTTTTACACCCATCTTTACAGGCAAGGATGGAATGTTTTACACTCATCTTTACAGGCAAGGATGGAATGTTTTACACTCATCTTTACAGGCAAGGATGGAATGTTTTACACTCATCTTTACAGGCAAGGATGGAATGTTTTACACCCATCTTTACAGGCAAGGATGGAATGTTTTACACTCATCTTTACAGGCAAGGATGGAATGTTTTACACTCATCTTTACAGGCAAGGATGGAATGTTTTACACTTATCTTTACAGGCAAGGATGGAATGTTTTACACTTATCCTTGCAGGCAAGGATGGAATGTTTTACACTTATCTTTACAGGCAAGGATGGAATGTTTTACACTTACCTTTACAGGCAAGGATGGAATGTTTTACACTTATCCTTGCAGGCAAGGATGGAATGTTTTACACTTATCTTTACAGGCAAGGATGGAATGTTTTACACTTATCCTTGCAGGCAAGGATGGAATGTTTTATAAGCTTAACCTGTTAGACCTATTCTCTTTTTAGAGGCTACTGCTCTTAATGAACAGCCCATCTTTAAGTAGTAGTCTATAACTGTGTAACTACAAGTTCTATTTGAAGCTACAATAATGGAGAGGACACTTGTGAAATTTGTTCAGAAGTGTAAATATGTGTTTACATGCCACTGGATCAAATAGAATCAAGCTGACAAATGAAAATTTTGATTTTGGCCCAATATTTTTTTGCAATTTTATCATATATATTTCATAGAAATAATGCAGTTGAAGTCCAAAAATCTCCAGTAGGCCAAAGCACCACATTTTGACCGGGGCTGAATGATTTGAGAAAATATGCAATTATATTTAGTTTCCTCATCTTATGTATTACTCAATAAACATGAGCAATAAATTGTTATATTTTGTTACCGATACAATATTAGATAAATTAGACTAGGGATGAAAGATTAAAAAAAAAAACTAACTGGGATTTTGGCTAATATAGCAAGTTTGACATTGATTGCTATACTTAAGGATAATAATTTATTCAATGCTTTTCTCATTTTGATTAAACTCATGAACAGGATCAGAAAAAGCTGGATTTTCGTAAACTATTTCGAAAAAAGGCACTTGTATGTATGCACGATGTGTGAGCATGAAGTCTCTGCTGCAAAAAAATGGTATCGAATTGGTATTTTGACACATTTCAAAACTACCAGGTCATATTGTGATTTGATCTAATTTGTGATTAATTGCCCAGCCCTATTTTTGACATTACCTCTTCCAACTTTTATGCCACTAGAAGGTTATCAGGACAAAATAGGAGAGATTTTAGGAAAGAATATCCAGGTGAAATCCCCTCTTGTGCCATTTGGGCCCGATTTGGCACTATCTGCCATTTGAAAAATCTCTGGTATCAAACTTTTTTTTACTGATATGCCATTATAGGTGGTCACTACATCATGGAATTCTTTCTTTCCCCTCCAATCACCCAGACATCCATATAGTTCCCTTTCAAAGGAAAACTTACAAACGAACTAGAGTTTGACACCAAGAGGAGCAGATTTATTTTCAATGGCATAGAAAAACAACACAAATGAAGTTCAGGAAACTAAAAGAAACTGTTGAAACAAATGGAAACTGCACAAACATGACTAGAATTTTCACTAGAGGCTGGACTTTGAAATGAGACCATGTTTGTGTCTGTAGTACCAGGAACCATCCCATAGGGGGCCAATAATTTTGTCCTTAAGTGTGTATCCTGCTTAAACCTGAGGTTACATTATCTGCTCTTTGGTACCTGATGATTGTAAACATCCTGTTCACTAGCTATGATTTCATTAGCTCATAAGTAGAGGGGCCTTTCCCAGGCCTTCGTATCCCTAAAACCCCTGCTGTCCACCTGGACACAGTAAATACACACCTGATCCTCATGGCTCTGATGGTTCATGTCTGTGTTTCAGAGTGGGACCAGCTTCCACGTCTTCGATCAGGCTCGGTTCTCCAAAGAGGTTCTTCCAAAGTTCTTCAAGCATAACAATATGGCCAGCTTCATCAGACAGCTCAACATGTGTGAGTGTTTATTCATTCATTACAATTCATTCTTTTGTAATTCATTCTTTCATCATGCATTACTGTTATATTTTTATTAATATTATTATTATTATTATTGTTATAGTTATTGTTACTACTACTACTACTATTATTATTATTATCATCGTCATCATTATTATTGTTATTATTAATATTATTATTATTATTATTGTTATAGTTATTGTTACTACTACTACTATAACTGTTATTATTATCATCATTATTATTATTATTGTTATTATTATTAATATTATTATTATTATTGTTATTCAACTGTAACTGTATGGTCTAGACCTGCTTTTTGTCTGTGAGTAGTCCTGAGATCATGTATTTTGGTGCTTCGTTGGTAAGGATTGACCAAAGGACTGATTGTGGAGCACTAGCTCTGTCCTGTGTCTGAACTCTGCTGCAGAAATAAAGTTTTCCTAGACTCTGTTTCCCTTTGACATCAAGTCTGATGTGTTTTGTGTCACAGACGGTTTCCGTAAGGTCGTTCACATCGAGCAGGGTGGGTTGGTGAAACCTGAGAGAGACGACACAGAGTTCCAACATCCGTTCTTCATCAGAGGACAAGAACATCTGCTGGAGAACATTAAACGTAAAGTGACCACGGTATGTGCCCACCTGAACTTCACACACCTGAGAGTTTGACTGTGATGTGGCCAATCACAGGCTGTTATTTTTCCTCATGAACTCACCAACAACATTCAGCATCCATCCATCCATCCATCCATCATCCATCCATGCATCCATCCCTGCATCCATCCATCAACTATGCATCCATCCATCATCCATCCATGCATTCATCCATCAATGCATCCATCCATCCATCCATCATCCATCCATGCATTCATCCACCATGCATCCATCCATCCAGCCATCCATGCATCCATCAATCCACGGATCTGTCCAGCCATCCATGCATCTATGCATCCATCCATCCATCATCCATCCATGCATCCATCCCTGCATCCATCCATCAACTATGCATCCATCCATCATCCATCCACCATGCATCCATCCATCCAGCCATCCATGCATCCATCAATCCACGGATCTGTCCAGCCATCCATGCATCCATCCATCCACCATGCATCCATCCATCCAGCCATCCATTTATCCATCAATCCACGCATCTGTCCAGCCATCCATGCATCTATGCATCCATCCATCAGTGCATCCATCCATGCATCCATGCATCCATCCATCCATCCATCCATCCATCCATCCATCAATCCATCCATCAGTGCATCCATCCATGCATCCATTTATCCAACATCCATCCATCCATCCATCAATGCATCCATCCATGCATCCATCCATCCAACATGCATCCATGCATCCGTCCATCCATCCATGCATCCATCCATCCATCCATCCAACCATCCAACATGCATCCATGCATCCATCCATCCATCCATCCATGCATCCATCCATCCATCCATGCATGCATCCATCCATCCATCCAACATGCATCCATCCATCCATCCATGCATGCATCCATCCATCCATCCATCCATCCAACATGCATCCATGCATCCATCCATCCATCCATCCAACATGCATCCATCCATCCATCCATGCATCCATCCATCCATCCATCCATCCATCCATGCATCCATCCATCCATCCATCCATCCATCCATCCATCCATGCATCCATCCATCCATCCATCCAACAAGCATCCATCCATCCATCCAACATGCATCCACGCATCATCCATGCATCCATCCACCCATCCATCCATCCATCCATCCATGCATCCATCCATCCATCCATCCAACAAGCATCCATCCATCCATCCAACATGCATCCACGCATCATCCATGCATCCATCCACCCATCCATCCATCCATCCATCCATGCATCCATCCATCCATCCATCCAACAAGCATCCATCCATCCATCCATCCAACATGCATCCACGCATCATCCATGCATCCATCCACCCATCCATTCATAGTAACAGTGCTCTGTGAGAGTTAGTCGATCATGGTCAACACCCCCCATGAGTGGATTAGAACAGAGATAGTCAGCTGTACACTCCTATATCTGATCTTGTGTAGTAGCTCTGGGGTCCATGGTAACGTGATCTGTGCTGTGATTGGTCCAGGTTTCATCTGTACGTCAGGAGGAGATGAAGGTATCTGCAGATGACGTAAACAAGATCCTGAATGATGTGCAGGTGATGAAAGGAAAACAGGAAACCATCGACTCCAGGATCATCGCCATGAGACAGTAGGTGGATCAGTCCTACCATGGTACTGGTCTGATAGAGTCTGAGGATCCTAGAGGAGTAGGCTGTCCGATACTTTCTGTTGAAGTATGTTGAAGAAAAACTCAAAAGTCCAATTTATTTGCTGTGGGTGAGGTGAGGTTTATTAAAGAATGCCTGAGCATCCTGGTGAACTGACTGATGCAGCACAGGGCTGCAGCACAGGGCTGCATCAGTGAGCCAACACAGAGCAAAGTAAAGCAAGGGTTCTTATACATGGTAACAGGATGTTTAAACAAGATAAAGAACAAAAGGGTAAACAAAGAAACAGTGACATAAAAAGGGGGGGGGGGGCGTTCTGACCAGCTTGAAGAGGGTTCATCTAAAGGAAAAAGAAGCGACACCTGGGTGTCGTAAGGGCCTGGAGGGCTAGGTGCAAAGATCAAAAGGGGTCACAGTAGGGAGGCCAGCAAAAGAGGCTTGGTGTGGCCTGGCTGTTTGAGGGTCTCAAAAGTTCTTTGATAAGGATCAGGTCAGAGGTACGAGTAGGTAGATAGGGCTACTAAACATAAGTCAGATTAATCATTTACCACATTTATAGCACAATTTCTTCATCAAGTATTACACTAAAGTGGATCAGTTCTACCCTGGTACTGGTCTGATAGAGTCTAATATCAGTCCTCATTCTTCTGTCTGTGTCAGTGAGAACGAGGCTTTGTGGAGAGAAGTCGCCAGTTTGAGACAGAAACATGCTCAGCAGCAGAAAGTCGTCAACAAGGTAATTCATTAGCCGTACATTAATTTTAAATTATTGACATAAATCGTGTTTAATTAACGATCACTTATTCATCCAGAGTTTATCAGAATGACAACATGAGTACTTAACCCTGACTTCTACCTTCTCTCTGTCTCTCTAGTTGATCCAGTTCCTGGTGTCTCTGGTCCAGTCCAACAGGATTATGGGACTTAAGCGGAAGTTGTAAGTTAACATCCTGACATTCTGTCTCCTGCGTCCTCATATATTCTCAGAACTAGTGATTTCAGGCACACCTTAGATCAAGCTAAAATCTCATGGTACCCCATAGGAACTAAACCCTGTGTTTCTCTCACAGGTAAAACACTGAACAGTAAAATCTGGTGTATAAGACACATTTTTATACTGATTTTTTTATCTAAGAGTTGGCAGTGTCCTGTAGCACTTTTGCCAGCCTATTGTCCTGCAAATCCTAGATTTGAAGAAAATGGAGTGAGGGGCTTATATACCAGGGAGACTTCAGTAGAAAATTTTGTGGTGGCTCCATAAAACCAAGGACAAGCAAGAAAAGGAAGCGGGAAGATTTGTGAAACAAGGTAATGTTTACAAGGCAGCTTTTTCATTTGAAGGTAATAGTGTGTGTGCTTTCTGTCTGCAGGCCTCTGATGCTGAATGACTCTAGCTCCGCCCACTCCATGCCTAAATACAGCCGGCCATTCCCATTGGAGCACATGCAGGTATGCTGGCAGTAGAAAAGTGCATGTTTGTTTCTTTACTTACAGATGTTCACAAATAATAATGTGTTTATCAGGCAACAGCCACGTTGTTCTCAGCTGACTCCCCGGTAACCTCCGGACCAATCATCTCTGACATCACAGACGTAGTCACGCCCACTGCACAGGATGCAGACAGTGATTGGACAGAAGAAGGGTAAGATGTGTGATCAGCTGCAGAACAAAGTTCTAACAAAAGTAGCAGAGTTCCAAAACATCTCTGTCAGCTACAGCATGGCGCTACAGTCATGCTGTTCACCCTCACTGATGGGGGTGGGGGTGTCCTGATTCGTGTTAGAACGGAGGGGTGGGGGTGTCCTGATTCATGTTAGAACGGAGGCGTGGGGGTGTCCTGATTCGTGTTAGAACGGAGGGGTGGGGGTGTCCTGATTCGTGTTAGAACGGCGGGGTGGGGGTGTCCTGATTCGTGTTAGAACGGAGGGGTGGGGGTGTCCTGATTCGTGTTAGAACGGAGGGGTGGGGGTGTCCTGATTCGTGTTAGAACGGAGGGTGGGGGTGTCCTGATTCGTGTTAGAACGGAGGGTGGGGTGTCTGATTCGTGTTAGAAAGGAGGGTGGGGGTCCTGATTCGTGTTAGAACGGAGGGGTGGGGTTGTCCTAAATCGTGTTAGAACGGAGGGGTGGGGGTGTCCTGATTCGTGTTAGAACGGAGGGGTGGGGTTGTCCTAAATCGTGTTAGAACGGAGGGGTGGGGTTGTCCTAAATCATGTTAGAACGGAGGGGTGGGGTTGTCCTAAATCGTGTTAGAACGGAGGGGTGGGGTTGTCCTAAATCGTGTTAGAACGGAGGGGTGGGGTTGTCCTAAATCGTGTTAGAACGGAGGGGTGGGGTTGTCCTAAATCGTGTTAGAACGGAGGGGTGGGGTTGTCCTAAATCGTGTTAGAACGGAGGGGTGGGGTTGTCCTAAATCGTGTTAGAACGGAGGGGTGAGGTTGTCCTAAATCGTGTTAGAACGGAGAGGTGGGGTTGTCCTAAATCGTGTTAGAACGGAGGGGTGGGGTTGTCCTAAATCGTGTTAGAAGGGAGGGGTGGGGTTGTCCTAAATCGTGTTAGAACGGAGGGGTGGGGGTGTCCTAAATCGTGTTAGAACGGAGGGGTGGGGGTGTCCTAAATCGTGTTAGAACGGAGGGGTGGGGTTGTCCTGATTCGTGTTAGAACGGAGGGGTGGGGGTGTCCTGATTCGTGTTAGAACGGAGGGGTGGGGGGGTCCTGATTCTTGTTAGAACGGAGGGGTGGGGGTGTCCTGATTCGTGTTAGAACGGAGCGGTGGGGGTGTCCTGATTCGTGTTAGAACGGAGGGGTGGGGGTGTCCTGATTCGTGTTAGAACGGAGGGGTGGGGTTGTCCTTATTCGTGTTAGAACGGAGGGGTGGGGGTGTCCTGATTCGTGTTAGAACGGAGGGGTGGGGGTGTCCTGATTCGTGTTAGAACGGAGGGGTGGGGGTGTCCTTATTCGTGTTAGAACGGAGGGGTGGGGGTGTCCTGATTCGTGTTAGAACGGAGGGGTGGGGTTGTCCTGATTCGTGTTAGAACGGAGGGGTGGGGGTGTCCTGATTCGTGTTAGAACGGAGGGGTGGGGTTGTCCTAAATCATGTTAGAACGGAGGGTTGAGGTTGTCCTAAATTCATGTTAGAACGGAGGGTGAGGTGTCCTAAATCATGTTAGAACGGAGGGTGGGGTTGTCCTAAATGTTGTTAGAACGGTGTGTTGGGGTTGTCCTTATTCCTGTTAGAACGGAGGGGTGGGGGTGTCCTAAATCATGTTAGAACGGAGGGTTGAGGTTGTCCTAAATCATGTTAGAACGGAGGGGTGGGGGTGTCCTAAATCATGTTAGAACGGAGGGGTGGGGGTGTCCTAAATCATGTTAGAACGGAGGGGTGGGGGTGTCCTAAATCATGTTAGAACGGAGGGTTGAGGTTGTCCTAAATCATGTTAGAACGGAGGGGTGGGGGTGTCCTAAATCATGTTAGAACGGAGGGGTGGGGGTGTCCTAAATCATGTTAGAACGGAGGGGTAGGGTGTTGACTAGCTACCGAGCACAACCAACCAATCATGTCGCTGCTTCCCCTTCAGAGAGATGCAGTCAGTTATCAAACAGGAACCAGCCAGCCCTGATGTGGAAGCTGTTGCTGTTCTTGAGGGTGGAGCTTCACATGCAGACACACCACTCTCCCCAACCACTTTTATCAACTCCATCCTGCTGGAACATGAGACACAGCCGACATCCAACAGCTCCGCCCCGACATCAGGTAACACTGCAGTGAGAGCTCCGCCTCCCTAAATCCTGCTGATAAATGCCACAATTAAATACAAATCACTGAAGTAGTCAGAGCTGAGTGGAGCGTCGGTCTTCTTCTGTGGTAGTCAGAGCTGAGTGGAGTATTGGTCTTCTTCTGTGGTAGTCAGAGATTCCAGTAGCTGCAGAGGAGTTTTGGTCTTCTTCTTCTTCTTCAGTTGCCTGTCCATCATTAACCCAGTATTTCTCTGGTTCTCTTTTGTCTTTAGTCAGTCCCATCATTCTGATGAGCCCTGCGTCCACTGGGCCACTTTCACCAACAGCAGCCGGCCAGTCACCTTCCTCCATCCCCACCTCAGCATCCATCCCCAATCCGACCTCCATCCCCTGCCCGACCAAAGCCAAGCACAAATGTCAGACTGTGGCCTGTATTGACAGGTAAGTGTGTTAGTTCACCTGTAAACATCCGCCCCACGTGGTCCAGGTCCAGACTCCTGTCCTTCAGGAAATGAGCCAGCTCTTAGAGAGGTGATCGTATGAAACGCTCCGTTTTTGACATGTGATGTTGCTCCACCATTGGTGAATTAACATTTCAGTGAACCCTCTGCTTATGCGTGGGTCATCATTTATTTGTTTACCTCAATTTAAGCAGGACGTCTTTAACAGGAGAAATATGGCTGAGGTAGGGGTGTGCGATAGGATGATCTGATATCATGAAAAAATAGAATGTGTTGGTGATCTGTTGAAGCTGTTTTATTGTCCAGTCATCTCTTTTACTTCTAGCTCTTTGCTCCCTCTCCCGGTGATTCACACTGCATATGAAAGTGAAACTAAAGATTTAGTCCTTAAGAATATTTCTGACTGTCTTATATGGAGCTGTGTCTTGGTTTTATGAACCATCAGTGTGCAAAAACATTGATTTGCACAATATGAACAAAGTTTATGAATTTTTTTTTGAGGAGCTCAAAAGACAGCATCCTAAATGGACTGCCGAGGTTCAGAGAGATGAACCATACCGGGTCAGTGGAGCAAAGTTTGGCAAGGGCAGATAGCCAACTGTTGTTGTAACAGTTACAGCTGCCATTGTTCTGCTTTCCATTGTTTTCCTCAGTTATTTACAAGCCTCTCCACCTGGCAGGTAAATGTCAGGATAACGGAATCATGAGGGGAACTTTATAACATCAGCGTCTTTTTACAGAAGGAGTCGGCGATGTCGGCGATGTCTGATGTTTTAAACAGTAGAACCACTGATTTCTTTAGCTGACTTGGTGTTGCTGCAGCATCTAAGCCTGCATCTCCTCCTCCTCTTTCCTCCACTGTGAGCAGCAGCAGGTACGAGAGTGACGGGTAGACTGCTGCAGCCTAACTCACCACTGTAAATTAATGTTTCCACCATCCTTTTTAAAATTAAAATCAAGTATACATTAAGATAAGTTACAGTCACTACTGCATAACTACATGTCTCAAAAATTCATCGTATTCTGGAATATATGAATATATTTTTACTTTGGCAGTCTGTAAACAAGACTGAAGTAATTGCAGTATAAAAATGCATATGATCAGGATACTCCTTTAAAGCTTCAGCTGTAAAATTCTATTTATAGTCTGTGTCTATAATGAAAATCGAGGTGTTAAAATAAGCCTAATAAACCCTAAAGTAGAATTACAAACACAATAGAGAACATAAAAATAATCATTTTAAAGTGGTGCAGAAAATGCAGAAATTGGTTTTATGAAATCGATCAGAACGCAGGAAAATAAAAGAGTGGAACTTGAATATATTGTGGGAGAAGACCTCCAGACTCCCTTACTTGATGGTTACAACTATGAAATTTTAAAATATAATATTATTTTTTCAATTTAATGCATTGGCCAAAAGGTTGGTGCAGAAGGTAAAAAAACCGGACTTTTTGACACAGTATTTATGCATTTAAAACAATTAAATAGGGAAAAGACTGTTTTTCTTGTCCCTAACTGACAAATTTGTCTTAAAAACTGAATGAAAAAATCATGACAAAGTTGAGATTGTGATCTAGCCATGAAAAAATTGTGTTACGTTTTTTGACCATATTGCCCACCCCTAGGCTGAGGTAGCAGCCAATATCACAGAGGCACAATAAAACCAACTAAAACAACCCTAAACCGGCAGTGTTAGATAAACGTGTTCCTAACAGTCGGTGGTCTTGGAGAAGAACAACCTCATGCCTCTGTCAGGGCCGTCTCTTCCAGTGAAGGCGCCACCATGGCTGAGCTTCACGGTTAATAAGATATGATGGATTAAGGTATTAGATTCAGATTCCAATAAGCAGAAGCAGAAATGGTCAGCTGCCCTCATTGGCGGGCTGAAATCTTGTCTGGTTGTCCCGGTCTGAGACTCTGTTCTCTCCGTCTGTGTCCATCAGGTCTCAGCTGTCGGATCACGTGGACACCATTGACAGCAGTCTGGAGAACCTGCAGAACATCCTGAACACGCAGAGCTTCAGCTTTGACACCTCGCCGCTGATGGAGGTATGTCTGTCACATGACCTACCTCCATGTTGATCTGTCGTAGTGGTCAGGCTGGGCCAAGTCTGCCTCGTTCGATACGAGCATACCGCGCTCAGCCGCCATGCCTCTGTCTGCCAGTCTGCTGGACTGTGGTATGGGGTAGTCATCGGTGAGTACAGCAGTCCTTCACGTCAAAAAACATCACATCCACTCAGCTCAGGCCTGTCTCATCATCACTAAAGATCCATGTGGACTAAAACAATACAGAATAATTCTACAGACACATCCAGATGTTCCCTAAGGGTGTAAGTATTCATCAGGTCACCATTATTATTACAGCACATTTATAACAGGCTCCAGCTGACCGAAGGTCTTACAGCGCTACTCACTGATGACTGACCTGTACTCGAGCACGGTCGTTTCCACATAGCAGAGACCACCGCATCAGTCAGACTCAGGACCAGTACCTGCCTGTACACCTGCATTCACACTGATCCACTGAACAGAACTCTGGAGTCAAGAACACTCAGATCGAGCCCAGTGGTCACCATGAAACCTTCTGTTAGCGTGTTACTTGCATGTTAAAAGAGGGATTATGATAGCATGTTACAGATATTTGTCATAAGTGTTTCATTCATGTCAGCATACAGGGTTATTATGTTGCTTTTCTTCAGACATTTTCTCCTGAAATCGTCATACATTTCATCAATGATTTGACCGTGTTTCATTCATCCTCTATACGTGTGGAGTACATGTTAAATCCATGTTTCATTTCCTGTTCATACTTATTTCATACCTGTTTCATAACACTTTGATACCAGTTTCACACCAGTTTCACACCAGTTTCACACCAGTTTGATACCAGTTTCACACCAGTTTGATACCAGTTTCACACCAGTTTCACACCAGTTTGATACCAGTTTCACACCAGTTTGATACCAGTTTCACACCAGTTTCACACCAGTTTGATACCAGTTTCACACCAGTTTGATACCAGTTTCACACCAGTTTCACACCAGTTTGATACCAGTTTCACACCAGTTTCACACCAGTTTGATACCAGTTTCACACCAGTTTGATACCAGTTTCACACCAGTTTGATACCAGTTTCACACCAGTTTGATACCAGTTTCACACCAGTTTTGTACCTGTTGTCATACCTGTTTTCATGCTTCTTTTCTTTCTCCCTTGTTCCTCTGTTTTCAGTTCTTTGGTTCCCCCTGTCCATCCGGGGATCTGGACCTGGACTCTTTGGAGGATGTGAGTTCACTTGCTAGTATTATGAAATTCTGCTTGTTTAATAATAAAGCTTTGGTCTTTTAATTTGAAAATCCTGGTCATTAAAGTTAGTTCATACTAAAACTAACATTTAGGTTAACTGGAACTAAATAAAACTAGGTGTTAGAATAGAAGAGAAACTGAAACTGTATTCTCTGTTTAACAGTAAAAACTAAATCTAAGATGGACGAAACTAAAACCAAGGCTTTTTCTAAATACAAACTAAACCTAACCAAAAAACTAAATACATACAAAATAGAAAACTGTTTAAACCTTGGTAAAAATACCACTGTTGCGTTTGTTGATGATGTCATCATCTGACTGTGGTGTCACTGCTTCTTGTCAGCTGCTGTCTGGCGACGCCCCTAAAGGAAGTGATGTCATTAGCCATGGCAACCACAAAGGTAACACGCTCTTATTCACGAATGGATACTTGACCATGCTCCATTGACCTGCTGTCATGGTAACTTGCCTCTCTCTGATTGGTCCAGGGAAGCAGCTGGTGCAGTACACCTCTCCACAAATCAGCTCAGGGGAGGGCGGGGCAGACCTTCCCTCTCTGCTGGAGCTGGAGGCGGGGCCTTTCTTAGACTCGCCCACCAATGACCCAGCTGCCGCCCTACTTAGCCACACCCACTCAGACTCTGACCTCTGACATCATCCTGTGTGGAATATATCCCTCCCCATCGCAACTGGACAGCCAGACTATGTGGATGGATCAGCCGTTGATCAGCTGATTGACAGCTGTCAATCAGATTTATTATTATTATACAAATGATAAGGATGGCGTCCTTTCATGGGTTCTTCTTCTACTGTTTCTTTAACCTTTGTTTCTTCTTCTACTGTTCTCTCCTGGTCTCTGTCCCAGACCTCATGCCTGTCCCCTCCAGAGTTAAACTCCTGAGTAGTTCTGACTGCTGTTTGTCTCCCTCTGCTGGTTCCTATCTCCAAGTTCAATCAGAGGATTAACAACCAGACCAGCAGAACTCACCCTAACCCTCACCAGTCTGCTCTACATGGATGGATGATTGATGGATGAATGGATGATGGATGGATGGTGGATGAATGATAAAGAGATTTCTCAGAGATGTTGTTTTGATGAGGTTCTAGCGAGGATGCACGGTCCCATGCTTGATAATCTTGATAAGTGAAGTCTGTAGGAGGTAAATCTGTCCATGGGAATCTAGCAATTGTCTGCAGATATCTGAGTTAGAACAAGACTGTTCCAGAAAAACTTTGTAGTTTTTATATGTGCCGTTAAATTTCACCTCCAGACTGCGGTGGTGATGACGGTGATTATCATGAAGAGATGATAATGTAGTTGTAGATGTAGTTATTTCTAACATGAATGATACGACTTTATTCAGCCTTTTCAAACCATGGAAGGATGGATGGATGATAGATGATGGATGGATGGATGAATGATGGATGGATGGATGGATGATAGATGATGGATGGATGGATGAATGATGGATGGATGGATGGATGATAGATGATGGATGGATGGATGAATGATGGATGGATGGATGGATGGATGATAGATGATGGATGTATGGATGATGGATGGATGATGGATGGATGATGGATGTATGATGTATGATGGGTGGATGATGGGTGGATGATTGATGATGGATGATGATGGATGATGGATTGATGGATGGATGATGGATGGATGATAGATAGATGGATGATGGATGGATTATAGATAGATGGATGATGGATGGATTATAGATGGATGATGGATGTATGTATGGATGGATGATGGATGGATTTTGGATGATGGATGATGATGGATGATGGATGGATGGATGATTGATGGATGATGGATGGATGATGAATTTATGGATGATGGATAGATTATAGATGGATGATGGATGGATTATAGATAGATAGATGATGGATGGATTATAGATAGATGGGTGATGGATGTATGTATGGATGGATGATGGATGATGGATGATGATGGATGATGGATGGATGGATGATTGATGGATGATGGATGGATGATGAATTTATGGATGATGGATGGATTATAGATGGATGGATGATGGATGATGGATGGATGGATGATGGATGGATTATGGATGGATGGATGATGGATGATGGATGGATGGATGATGGATGGATGGATGATGCATGGATGGATGGATGGATGATGGATGGATGGATGGTGATGATGTGACTTTAATCCGCCTTTTCAGACCAGACTGATTTTCCCCTTTTTCACATTTATCTACCTGTAACCTCACAAATCTCTGCAGACATTAGACCGTCTGATCCAGCTCTACCAGCTTGGTCCAGATCCATGGGACTCTGTCCAGCGATGTTCTAAAACCATCTTATCACTTCATGAAGCTTTGTTCTGAACTGGACTTTAGATCATGGAGGGTTCTGGTCTGAACTGGACTTTAGATCGTGGAGGGTTCTGGTCTGATCCTTGATCCTTAAAGGGATACTAAAACATTTTGGCAAATTCGCCCATTGCCATAATCCCTATAGTCTTAGTAATAGGTTCGTTACCTTCAGTTGTCGGTGCAAACTACTTTTAGATCGATAGAGTTCGGACCTGCTGTGCCAACTTAATGTATTTCCAGCTTTCCCTCATCAAACTCATCAAATACACAATCCAACAACTCCAAAACACTCTCGTGGACAAGTTGTGACCTTTACATTCACCACGCTATGAAATAATAACGTATAATTATGTAACATTACGACACATGAAGCAAATACTCGGAATTATTTCTTGAGTGAACCACTGGGTGGAGTGACACAGTGCAGCAGCCATGTCTGGAGTGTAGTTCCGGCTTTGCATTTAGCTTTAAAACATCTCCGTCTTGTAATGTTCCAGGATTATTTCATAGCGTGGTGAATGTGCGGGTCACGACTTGTCCACCAGAGCATTTTGGAGTTGTTGGATTGTGTATTTGATGAGTTGGATGAGGGAAAGCCAGAATACCGTCTGCTTACATTGAGTTGGCACAGCAGGTCCGAACTCGGCAGCGCCGATCTAAAAATAATTTGCACTGACGACTAAAGGTAACGAACCTATTACTAAGACTATAGGGATTATGGCAATGGGCGACTTTGCCAAAATGTTGAAGTATCCCTTTTATTGCCCCCAAAGGTCTGCTCAGGAGTCGGTGTCAGAGTTGTTAGAACTCTGAGGTGGTTTCAGCTCTGACATCTGTTAGAACGTTCTACGTTCTCCATGTGGACTCACAATGACAGAATGTGGTTTAGGAGAGAGTCCAAAACATTTTACTTCTCCTGTTTAATTTTAACCTGTTTCCTCTTTTACTCTTTAATTTTAGCCCGTGTTTCTTCTACTCTTTATATTTAACCCGTGTTTCTTCTTCTACTGTTTAATTTTAACCAGTGTTTCTTCTTCTACTGTTTAATTTTAGCCCGTGTTTCCTCTTCTCTTCATTTTTAACACGTTTCTTCTTCTACTCTTTAATTTTAGCCCGTGTTTCTGAGGTTACGACTGTAACCAGCAGCTGTGATGTCACAGTCCCATGTGACCGGGCTGTTGTCTGTGCTGCATGCTGATTGGTTGTCTTTGTTTTAAATGTATCTACAGAGAGAAGACTATTTTTGGAGAAGTTTATTATGACCCCTGTTACCATGGAGACTATCAATATTAAACTCTGATTTACCTTGTTTATCACTGTATGTTGTATTCATGTTTAAGGTTTAGGTGAGCTCACCTGTCCAGTCAGACAGGTGAGGGAGGAGTCACAGTGACTTGAGAAACATTTGATCAATAAAAAAATTTAAACCTGCATCAGTCTTTTTTTCTTTTTTGATTGATACTCAAGCTGCCAAGTGCAAAAAGTGCACTTCTTATACAGTAGATATAAAAATATCATACATTAATAATTTATTTATTGAGCTGTTTTTAGCCTACAACTGACCTAATAATTGGTATCAAATATTTAACTCATTATTAAAGATTTTAACCCTTTGAATGCTAGTTTACTGTTGTGATGCCACCATGTGTTTAGATGAAAAAAAAAAAAGTTTGAGTATGCTACTAGCAAAGTACTTTTGTGTTGACTTATTACAGCCTGGGATATGTCATTTTTAGCAGCAACATTGATTTTTTGTGGTTTTTTTTGTTGTTGTTTTCTTTTGTTTTGTTTTTATGGTTGGCCTGTTTTTTCTCCATATGCCGAATAAGGTCAAAATGGTCATCTTGTGGAGATTATAAAAATGATTACTTCCAAGGCAAAAGCCATGATTGGCACACAGATATGATAAAATGCATGTAATGTTGCATTCTCAGCACATTCTTCATTGCTGTTGCTGTGAAGACTGCCAAGCATTCTCAGCAAATGTTCTTCATTGTTGTTACTGTAAGGACTGCTAAGCATTCTCAGTACATGTTCTATATTGTTGGTGTGAGTGCAACTAAGAGTTCTCAGCACGTTATTGTGTTGTTGTGAGTTGTGAGTGTTGCTAAGCATTCTCAGCTGATGTTCTTAATGTTGTTGCTGTGAGTACTGCTAATCATTTTCAGCACATGTTCTTTATTGTTGTTGCTGTGAGTGCTGCTAAGCATTCTCAGCACATGTTCTCTTGTGTTGTTGTTGCTGTGAGTGCTGCTAAGCATTCTCAGCACATTTTTTCCTGTGTTGTTGTTGCTGTAAGTGCTGTGAAGTATTCTCAGCATGTTTTAAATTGTTTTTGTTGTGAGTGCTGCTAAACATTCTCAGTACATGTTATCCAGTGTTGTTGTTGCTGTGAGTGCTGTGAAGCATTCTAAGCATATGTTCTTAATGTTGTTGCTGTTTTAACTGCTAAGCATTCTCAGCACATGTTCTCCAGTGTTGTTGTTGCTGTGAGTGCTGCCAAGTATTCTCAGCACGTTTTGCATTGTTTTTGTTGTGAGTGCTGCTAAACATTCTCAGTACATGTTATTCAGTGTTGTTGCTGTGAGTGCTGCTAAGCATTCTCAGCACATGTTCTTTATTGTTGTTGTTGCTGTGAGTGCTGTGAGGCATTCTCAGCATGTTTTCCAGTGTTGTTGTTGCTGTGAATGCTGCTAAACATTCTCAGCATGTTCCCTATTGTTGTTGTTGCTTAGAGCGCTGCGACGCGTTCTCAGTACATTTTGCATTGTTTTTGTTGTGAGTGCTGCTAAGCATTCTCAGCCCATGTTCTCCAGTGTTGTTGCTGTTTTTACTGTTCAGCATTCTAAGCACATATTGTCCAATGTTGTTGTTGCTGTGAGTGCTACTAAGCATTCTCAAATGTTCCTTATTGTTGTTCTTATTGTGGTTGCTTCTAAGCTTTTCTCAGAACATGTTCTTTAGTGTTTCTTTTGCTGTGGGTGATATGAAGTATTCTCATCACATGTTCTTTAGTGTCATTTCTGTGGCTGCTGATAAGCATTCTCAGTACAAGGTATCCAGTGTTGTTGTTGCTGTGAGTGCTGCTGATCATTCTCAGCACGTTTTACATTGTTTTTGTTGTGAGTGCTGCTAAGCATTCTCAGCACATGTTCTTGCTGTTGTTGCTGTTTTTCCTGCTAAGCATTCTCAATACATGTCCTCAGTGTTGTTGTTGCTGTGAGTGCTGCTAAGCATTCTCCGCACCTTTTACATTGTTTTGTTGTGAGTGCTGCGACGCATTCTCAGCACATTCTCAGCACGTTTTACATTGTTTTTGTTGTGAGTGCTGCTAAGCATTCTCAGCACATGTTCTTGATGTTGTTGCTGTTTTTCCTGCTAAGCATTCTCAGCACATGTTCTTACTGTTTATTTATGTATTTATTTCATTTGCACACAAATAGGATTACATAAAATTGAATAAGAAAAAAAAAACATCTCAAAAAATGTGTCAGGAGAGGTGTAGAAGCCATAAGGCTTATGCAATGGGCCTTACCTTTCTACAAGACAAGAAAGAGATCAATCAGGATTTCAGTGAGAACACAAACATAACTTTATTCATGTGTACATAACATAAACAATTTTAACAAACAAATAGAAAAATAGAAGCTATAAAAGAGATAACAAAATTTAAACAAATTTAAAACATAAAAAACCCCCAAAACTAGGCTTCATGAATTAAATGTAAGGACAGTTTCCTTTTAAAGGTTTGTAATGATGACGAGCCCTCGATTACATGTCTTTTAGCATTCCATATTTGTACACCACGATATCTAATGGAGAACTGACTGTGTTTAGTTTTATAGAAAGGAAGTGAAGATGACTAACCTGTCTGGTATTATATGAATGAATCTGAGAATTTAATTTGAAGAAGTTTTTAAATGATGATGGTAAAGATAAAGGTAAAAACATATATTTGTAAATAAACACACATATCTGATGAATGTTTATATCATAAACTGAAAGAATGTTCAGTTTTTTGAAAAGTGGGGCAGAAGCTTCTATTGAATTAGAGAAAGTTGCTATTCTTATAAAACCTTTTTGCACAGAGTAAATTTGAAGAAGGTTGGACGGGTAAGTGTTAGCCCAGACTATGTTACCATAAATCAAATAGGGATAAATCAAGGAATAATACAAGGTCAATAAGCAAGCCTTGTCTACAAAATGTCTAAGTTTGCTGATGACCCCCAACAACTTTACAGTTTTTTGTGGATAAAATTAATATGATATTTCCAATCTAAATTCTCATCCACTAGGATACCTAAGAATTTGACATGGGGTACTTGAGAAATTTCATTCCCCTCAATTGAAATTCTAACGTAGTCCTTGTCATAACTCCTGCCTCTTCCTGCAAATACTATGAAATTTGACTTTTTAATATTTAATGAAAGTTTATTACGTTTGAACCATTTTACAACTCTTGCCAATTCCTTATTTGCATTATTCACTAAAGTATGTAAGTCAGTATGTGATAAAATCATGTTGGTATCATCAGCAAACAAAATAGGAAAAGAAGAATTACAAGCTGATGGAAAATCATATATACAAATAAAAAAATAATAAAGGCCCTAATACAGATCCTTGTGGTGCTCTACATGACATGCCAAGAGTGCTAGAAGCATAAGCATTGACATACTGTTCTCTTTCACTCATATAACTGGTTAACCACTTCAGTGTGTCACCCTGAAAACTGTAGTATTGCAATTTGGTAAACAAAATTTCATGATTGACCGTGTCAAACGCTTTAGACAAGTCTAAAAAAATACTTAGTGAACAATTGTTATCATTTAGAGCTACCTGTAGTTTGTCTACTAGCTGTAAAAGTGCCATTAGGTAGAATGATTCTTTCTAAATCCATATTGATGTTCAAATAAAATATCTTTTTCCTGTAGATGAGTTACAATTCTGCTATGGATCAATTTTTCCAGAATCTTTGAAAAACATGGTATAATTGATATAGGGCAGTAGTTTGTAAAATTACATTGGTCACCAGTTTTTAAATAAAGGTGTAATTTTTTTAAGGTCTTTAGGAACAACACCTGTTGCCAGTGATAGACTCAGAGTATGAGTGAGGGGCTCCAGTATGTAATTTGATACCTCTTTCACCAACCAACCACTGATTTCATCATGACCAGCTGAGGTATGTTTTAGGTTTTTGATTAAATCTCTTACTTCATTTAGTGATGGGGGCTCAAAATGGAAGATGTAGCGATAATGTTTCCCTAAGTAATCTAAATGTCTGCCAGGAATGTTGTCGATTTTCTGAGAGAGAAGTACCTACATCAGCAAAAAAGTTATTGAAGCCACAGGAGATTTCATATGGATCACTGATCAATTTATTACCTTTAGGAAACTGTAAACCAGGACCTTTTTTATTTAGCAGCTGGTTTATAATATTTCATGTAGATTTTATGTTGTTTGTTGAGTCTTCAAGCTTCTTTGAGAAACATGTTTTTTTTTAGCTTTGCGTAAGATATGCACGTATCTATTTTTATATGTTTTATATTCTTTTAAATTTAGAGGAGTTGGATTTAAAATATACTTTCTATATAACTTATTTTTTACAAAAGAGGATTTTTTAAGACCTGAAGTGAACCAGGGTTTGTGAAAGTTTGCTTCTTTTTCTTGTTTTTTTTTTTTTTAAGTGGGAAGCACTGATTTAACAAGGTACTTATTGTATTTATGAAGTAAGAGTAGGCTAATTCAGTATCTGTTTCATGATGAATATTTTCCCATGTGATTTCTGCCATCTTAGATTTAAATTGGCTATATTTTTTGGGTGTATGATCTTTTTTAACTAAAGACAGGTGACTTTTTTGTTTGTATAATTTTATGTGCTATACTAAAGATAGGCACATGATCAGAAATGTCAGTGTTCAATATACCACTATTCAAGTCCCAATCAAAAAAATTAGTGAAGACGTTGTCGATTAAAGTTGCAGATGTATCTGAGATTCTAGTTTAAAATTTTTTTGAATGCATCACATTCAAAAGATCTGTAGTTTGAGGGTGATTCTCTGTCTCAAAGAGATTGATGTTGAAATCTCCAACAAGATAACAGACTTTACCTTCCTTTGATATTTTTTCAAGCATTTCTGTTAAATGCTGATTAAAAAGATCAATATCTGTGTTCGGTGGGTGGTAAATAGTTCCTACAATTATGTTGCATCCTCCTAAAGATGGGCACGAAACTATTTCAGTAAAGACACATTCTGCAACATTCGGTTCAAAGTTCCCAAGATCCCTTCTGCTAATAATTTGATTATCATTGTGAATGAAGAGAGACACGCCTCCACCTGTTCTTGTTTCTCTAGTCCAGTGAATGGCTTTGTAATCAGGCAGTTCATAAAATGAAACTATGGATTCATTAAGCCATGCTTAAGATCCAGACATGAGAGATAGTGGCTTAAAGTGTCAGAATTTTTAGATAAGCTCCCGACATTGAGATGGAAAAGAGAAAAACTTTGCAGTGTATCTGCATTTATCCTCTTCACTTGATCTGGGGAATTTGAGGTTAAACATGTTATTTGGTAACGATTTTCACCTTTATCATGGTCACAAACTAAGCTCTTGCACCTACTGGAAAATCTGCAGATTTTTGGAGAAGAACAGATACAATTTTTGCTGTTTTGACTCATATTCAAATAAAAAGAATGTAAAGACAGCAAGTGAAGTAAGATAAAAGCATGTCATCAGAAAGCTGTATCATTCATTGAGAGCGTGGTTGGTGAACAATGAGCTGGTAATATTATAGAAAAGCAATCTGACCTTTTTCTCGTGCTTCCTTAAGTTTAGGCCGGAGCTCCATTTGTTTCCGTTTCACATTTTCTGTAAAATCTTCATTTAAGAAGATTCTGGTGCCTCTTGGCTTTTTTCCTCCCTTCAGAATTTCTTCTTTGTCCTTTAATCTGAGCAGCTTCATTACAATGGACCTTGGCCTATTAGCTTGCTCCTCATATTTCCCCTTATGATACACAAATTCAAACTCAATTGATTTGGAGTCAGGTTCCAGTTTTTCAACAAGCAGTTGTCTGACTTTACCTTATGTGCATTGCCAGGACTCACTCCTTTCTTCTGGGATTCCGTCAGTAACGATGTTGTGTTTCTTTGATGGACTTTCCAGGAACTCTTGTTTTCCAGAGAGTTTATCAATAGAATCTTGGACAGAAGCAAACTTGCTTGAGATACTGTTGAGACTTGAAACATGGTCAGAGAATCTCTTTTTAAGGTCATCAATATCCTTTTGCGAAAATTGTAAGCTGTTTTTAATATGTTGTTGCTGTTTTTCCTGCTAAGCATTCTCAGTACATGTTTTCCAGTGTTGTTGTTGCTGTGAGTGCTGCGAAGCATTCTCAGCACCTGTTCTTTAGTCTTGTTGTTGCTGTGAAAGCTGCAAAGCATTCTCAGCACATTTTACTTTTTTTGTTGTGAGTGCTGCTAAGCATTCTCAGCAAATGTTTACCAGTATTATTGTTGTTGTGGGTGGTGCCAAGCATTCTCAGCATATGTTCTTTATTGTTTTTGTTGCTGTGAGTGCCACGAAGCATTCTCAGCATATTTTACATTGTTTTTGTTGTGAGTGCTGCTAAGCATTCTCAGCACTTTCTTAATGTTGTTGCTGTTTTTCCTGCTAAGCATTCTAAGCACATATTGTCTAGTGTTGCTGTTGGTGTGAGTGCTGCTAAGCATTCTTAGCACAAGTTCTTTACTGCTGTTTTTGTTGTGAGTGCTGTGAAGCATTCTCAGCACGTTCTTTTTTGTTTTTGTTGCTGTGAGCGCTACTAAGCGTTCTCAGCATGTTTTCCAGTGTTGTTTTTGTTGTGAGTGCTGCTAAGTATTCTCAGCACATGTTCTTTTTTGTTTTTGTTGCTGTGAGTGCTGCTAAGCATTCTCAGCACATGTTTTCCAGTGTTGTTGTTGCTGTGAGTGCTTCTAAGCATTCTTAGCACATGTTCTTTAGTGTTGTTTTTGTTGTGAGTGCTGCTTAGCATTCTCAGCACGTTCTTAATTTTGTTTTTTATTTTACCGCTAAGCATTCTTAGCACATGTTCTTAATTAATGTTTTTGTCTTGAGTGCTGCTAAGCATTCTCAGCACGTTTTCCAGTGTTGTTGTTGCTGTGAGTGCTGTGAAGCATTCTTAGCACATGTTCTTTAGTGCTGTTTTTGTTGTGAGTACTGCTTAGCATTCTCAGCACGTTCTTAATGTTGTTGTTTTTTTACTGCTAAGCATTCTTAGCACATGTTCTTTACTGTTGTTTTTGTCTTGAGCGCTGCTAAGCATTCTCAGCACGTTTTCCAGTGTTGTTGTTGCTGTGAATGCTGCTAAGTATTTTCAGCACATGTTCTTTTTTGTTTTTGTTGCTGTGAGTGCTGCTAAGCATTCTCAGCACATGTTTTCCAGTGTTGTTGTAGCTGTGAGTGCTGCTAAGCATTCTCAGCACATGTTCTTTAGTGTTGTTTTTTTTTGTGAGAGCTGCTTAGCATTCTCAGCACGTTCTTAATGTTGTTGTTGTTTTTACTGCTAAGCATTCTTAGTACATGTTCTCCAGTGTTGTTGCTGTGAGTGCTGCTTAGCATTTTCATCACATGTTCTTTGTTGTTGCTTTTGCCATGGGTGCTGCTAAGCACTTTCTCTTATGTTTTACACTCATTTAAACCCTAACAAGTGTTTTATACTTCAACTCTGAGACTCCATTCGTCCCTTAGATATTTTCTGCTATTTCAGTATAATTCAGCTTCTTTCTGCCATTCAGTGTTTTTTTTTCACATTAACCTTTCAAGTTGATTCACTTCAGCCCTTCAACCCAACTTCCATTTAATTCAATGACCTAGAATGTTTAGTCACTCAAGCAGGGCACACACCCTTCCAGTGAAGAGGCTGCTGGGGATAACCTGGTAACATCACCAACAAATTGTAACTAAAACCACAAATCTAACACTACACAATAGCAAAGCTTCAAACCAAAGCTGATCTTGTTCTTCTTGTGGTGACCAGATAAACAATAGGATGTACCCTTTGGCTGGGAGACAGCCAATGATTGGAGTAAAACCACCAACTCCTCCAAGTACACTCATGTAATGTTCTGGCAGACATTTCTGAGGGACGCCAGAGAACAGGAAGTTATACATTACTGACCTGCCAAGGTCCTCCTGTAGTTAGAGAGACCTGTTAGAGATGAGCTAGTCAGAGCTCAGTGATATTAATGAATAGGTTTGCTACAAGCCCTTCAGACTGACATTCATCATCTTTTAATATGCAGCATTAGCAGTTTAGACTCAACTTTTCTAATGTAGATTGAAATTGTATTATCGTCCAAATAATCCTTCAACTATTTCCAGATGCACTCAGCACAATATTATATTTTCATGATATAATTTAACATTTCCACATTAGTTCTACAACATTCATAGATTATATCATAATCTTTTAATTGTAATGACTATGATAATTACAATAATCATAGTTCTAAATACTAATTTTATTGTTAGAGATAGTGAATGTACTCTGCTGAAACCTGTTTGATAAAGCACAGTCATTTTGAACATTTCCTTCATCAGCAGAGTCTGAGCTGATCATGTAGAACAAAAGACAAATTCTGTTTGATGTTCAAAATAAAAAATTTATTGTAGATGTAAAAATCCCATTTTACAGAGGAAATGATGTCACATACTGTATGATGTCATCAAGTAAAAATGAATTACTGAACTTTAAAACATCTTTATTTCAGTAACTCTGAAAAAAATAAAATAAAAACAATGATCTATTAACAAAACTCTTAAATAGAAAAACAGAACACCATCAGTTGTGGGGGTAGGGATGGGGGTGGGGGGTAAAACTAATGGGATGAGTCTGGTTTCCCAGGCCATTCTGATTGGTCAGTACACTGAAATCTGTAGCGCAGGAATCGAACTCGCGGCTTTATGTGGAAGTCAGCAGGTATCCTCCAGTTCCACATTTTCTGCACCTGGAAAAAAAATCTGGGATTAAAACCACATTACAATGATAATTAACACCTAAGGAGCTCATTAGGAACCAGAGGAACATCATCAGGAACATCATAAAGAATTAGACCACGTTACAATGATGACTAACATCTGAGGAGCTCATTAGGAACCAGAGGAACATCATCAGGAACGTCATAAAGAATTAGACCGCGTTACAATGATGACTAACATCTGAGGAGCTCATGAGGAACCAGAGGAACATCATCAGGAACATCATAAAGAATTAGACCACGTTACAATGATGACTAACATCTGAGGAGCTCATGAGGAACCAGAGGAACATCATCAGGAACATCATAAAGAATTAGACCACGTTACAATGATGACTAACATCTGAGGAGCTCATGAGGAACCAGAGGAACATCATCAGGAACGTCATAAAGAATTAGACCGCGTTACAATGATGACTAACACCTAAGGAGCTCATTAGGAACCAGAGGAACATCATCAGGAACATCATAAAGAATTAGACCACGTTACAATGATGACTAACATCTGAGGAGCTCATGAGGAACCAGAGGAACATCATCAGGAACGTCATAAAGAATTAGACCACGTTACAATAATAACTAACACCTAAGGAGCTCATTAGGAACCAGAGGAACATCATCAGAAACATCATAAAGAATTAGACCGCGTTACAATGATGACTAACATCTGAGGAGCTCATGAGGAACCAGAGGAACATCATCAGAAACATCATAAAGAATTAGACCGCGTTACAATGATGACTAACATCTGAGGAGCTCATTAGGAACCAGAGGAACATCATAAAGAATTAGACCACGTTACAATGATGACTAACATCTGAGGAGCTCATTAGGAACCAGAGGAACATCATAAAGAATTAGACCATGTTACAATGATGACTAACATCTGAGGAGCTCATTAGGAACCAGAGGAACATCTTCAGAACACTATGAAAAATAAGACCGCGTTACAATGATGACTAACATCTAAGGAGCTCATTAGGAACCAGAGGAACATCATAAAGAATTAGACCACGTTACAATGATGACTAACATCTGAGGAGCTCATTAGGAACCAGAGGAACATCATAAAGAATTAGACCACGTTACAATGATGACTAACATCTGAGGAGCTCATTAGGAACCAGAGGAACATCATAAAGAATTAGACCACGTTACAATGATGACTAACATCTAAGGAGCTCATTAGGAACCAGAGGAACATCATAAAGAATTAGACCGTGTTACAATGATGACTAACATCTGAGGAGCTCATTAGGAACCAGAGGAACATCATCATAAAGAATTAGACCACGTTACAATGATGACTAACATCTGAGGAGCTCATTAGGAACCAGAGGAACATCATCATAAAGACTTCACGTGTTTCTTCAGACAGTGACTGTAGTCTGAGTATGAGTTAACCTTTTTTTTTGCAGTTGGTTTGGTTCCTAAGTGGAACACATTCTCACTGCAGACTAGCAGCTACAGGCGAAACAGCTCGGGTTGCTGGTTTGTTCCTCCTACTAATTTGGTTTGATATTTGAAATATCTTTGGTTTTGATTTTAGGTCAGACACATAAAAACTGAACTCAGTTCACATCTGTCCGAACAAACCAACCCCAAAGAGAGAATGCCCCCACTGGTTTTGGAACGTCTCCCAACATTTCATCCATGGAGCATTCCTGATAGCATTTGTTTAAAAAATACTGGAGCGCATAGTCTTCATCCTGCTCTCGGAATACTCTCTTGGCTTGGTAGCTAAGGATTTGCCCTCCAGTGGTTCAAGGTTATTTTAATAAATTGCCCTTATTTGAAATGTTTTGCCCTTTTCTTCCAATTTTGTTGCCACTTTTAATCAAATTTTACTTCTTTAAGCCCACTTTTGCCACTTAAATTTGCTACTTTTTGACCATGTTTGCCATGTTTATCCTATTTTGCCCTTTTTAACCTGTTTTATCCCCCCCTTTTTTTGTTTTTTTTTACAATTTTCCCCTTTTTTGCCACTTATCAACCAATTAAGCTGCTTTTTGAAAATAAATGCCACTTTCCCCCTCATTTTTGCCACTCTTTGCTACTTTTTGCCCATTTTCCCCACCATTTTGCTGCTTTTTGCCTGTTTTAGTCACTTTTCACTATGTTTTTTAACCTTTTTTCTTAACCTCTTTTTGACCTGTAACTTGTTTATTTTTTGTTACTTATTCCCCTTTTTTGCCACTTTTCACCACCTCAATTGTGGCTCTAGCAAAGTTATTTTTCAACAATTTGGCTCTTTGGTTGAGCAGGGTTAAGTAACACACTTTTAGAGTATCACGGAGGGAGGAGTGTCCAATGAAATGAGGGCGTGGAGCATTTGATTACAGGTCTATCAGGTGATCACATGACAACAAATGTTTCAACTAACAGAACAAAGAGCTCATCACACAGATTTCCATCCTGTGCCCATCCATCATCCCTGCTTCCAGGGAGCACATGAGGAGTGAGTCTTTCTGATATGCTGGTCCACCTGTAGAAGACCCCTGCCAAGTCAGTGGGATGGTATGTTCCCCTCTGTGGATACATCCCTGACCTCCACATTACAAACGCCTGGCTGGTGTACAAGAGGGACTGTGGTCTTCTAGAAACCAATGCCAACGTTTGAACAAAGTAAAAAAAAAAAAAAAAGAGCAAAGGGTCCAAAGTTGGCCAACCACCATCCTGCTCTCTAGCACCTCATCAGAGATGCTGTACCCCGACGCCATCACAACTGGGACATGGGCAGATGTGCGTCATTGTGTCTTTGGACACTGACCACTTCACTGAGGGGACGGTGCAGCCTCTGTCCAGCGGGTCAGGATGGGAATGCCATGATTGAATAGAAAACAGGAATGCTTTGGAGCATAGCGTGAGAAATAAAGAGCATTCCAGACCCTGAGAACAGTTTTACTGTTGCAGTATCATCAAGTGTGAGGTTCTGAGTGCTGTTTGTTCCTCTCTTTTAAAGTGAGGACGTCCTCTTTAGAGCATTCACACCACAAATTTGGATCTAATGTACCCAAACTACAAGTAGATCTGCTGTCCTGAACCATGCTCGGAGGTCCGCTGAAATGCAAATATCATTCAGGTTACATTTAGGTATATTTTGCAATATCGAGAGTTTTAAATGCAAACCGGCAACATTCTGTGCTGTGGACTATCAGACGTGGATCTGTGCAGCTGCACCGAAATAGAATATTTCACCGTGGTTTGTAAGGTTTCCACATTTTGACTGTAAAATTATAATATTTTAAATGAGTGTTTTTAACTTCCTGAGAACATAACATTCTAGAGAAATTCTTCCTTTTCTGGTACTTTTACCATGAAATGACCGTTTGAGGCTTTTATCTGAAAAACTGAGGCGTCCCTTAAAAAACCAAAAGTGATGATTGTTAGTGAGAGAATCAAACATGGACGCAGAGTTTCTGCAGCTTCCTGGGTCGGTGAAGAACCTGAATGATCATAAATGCATCAATGATGTCATCGATTATGTCATCAATGTGATAACCAACGAGGTAACCATGACAACAGTCAAACTCCAAAAAAACCCACATCTACTCATTCTAGTGTAAAAGATCTAAAAGGAAATGAAGGGTGTGGCTTACCTTCAGGACCCGGACCAGGTGTGTGGAATCGTTCAGTGACTGAACCTGAAGAGAACAAGAAGAACCAAGAGAAGAGAAAGAACACCAGTTCAGCACCTGGTACCAGAGGGACATAGAACACCAGTTTAGCACCTGGTACCAGAGGGACCGAGAACACCAGTTCAGCACCTGGTACCAGAGGGACTGAGAACATCGGTTTAGCACCTGGTACCAGAGGGACCCAGAACACCAGTTCAGCACCTGGTACCAGAGGGACATAGAACACCAGTTCAGCACCTGGTACCAGAGGGACCGAGAACACCGGTTCAGCACCTGGTACCAGAGAGACCGGGAACACCAGTTCAGCACCTGGTACCAGAGGGACCGATAACACCGGTTCAGCACCTGGTACCACAGGGACCGAGAACACCGGTTCAGCACCTGGTACCAGAGAGACCGGGAACACCAGTTCAGCACCTGGTACCGGAGGGACCGAGAACACCGGTTCAGCACCTGGTACCAGAGGGACCGAGAACACCGGTTCAGCACCTGGTACCAGAGGGACATAGAACACCAGTTCAGCAACTGGTACCAGAGGGACATAGAACACCAGTTCAGCACCTGGTACCGGAGGGACCGAGAACACCAGTTCAGCACCTGGTACCAGAGAGACCGGGAACACTGGTTCAGCACCTGGTACCAGAGGGACCGAGAACATCGGTTCAGCACCTGGTACCAGAGGGACATAGAACACCAGTTCAGCACCTGGTACCACAGGGACCGAGAACACTGGTTCAGCACCTGGTACCAGAGGGACCGAGAACATCGGTTCAGCACCTGGTACCAGAGGGACATAGAACACCAGTTCAGCACCTGGTACCACAGGGACCGAGAACACCGGTTCAACACCTGGTACCAGAGGGACCGAGAACACCGGTTCAGCACCTGGTACCAGAGGGACCGAGAACACCAGTTTAGCACCTGGTACCACAGGGACCGAGAACACCGGTTCAGCACCTGGTACCGGAGGGACCGAGAACACCGGTTCAGCACCTGGTACCAGAGGGACATAGAACACCAGTTCAGCACCTGGTACCAGAGAGACCGAGAACACCAGTTCAGCAACTGGTACCAGAGGGACATAGAACACCAGTTCAGCACCTGGTACCAGAGGGACCGAGAACACCAGTTCAGCACCTGGTACCAGAGGGACATAGAACACCAGTTCAGCACCTGGTACCAGAGGGACCGAGAACACCAGTTCAGCACCTGGTACCAGAGAGATCGGGAACTCCAGTTCAGCACCTGGTACCGGAGGGACCGAGAACCCCAGTTTAGCACCTGGTACCGGAGGGACCGAGAACACCGGTTTAGCACCTGGTACCGGAGGGACCGAGAACACTGGTTTAGCACCTGGTACCAGAGGGACCGAGAACACCGGTTCAGCACCTGGTACCAGAGGGACCGAGAACACCAGTTCATTACCTGGTACCGGAAGGACCGAGAACACCAGTTCAGCACCTGGTACCAGAGGGACCGAGTAAACTAGTCCAGAACCTGGTTCTAAAGGGACCGAGAACAGCAGTTCAGGACCTGGTACCAGGTAGGAACATGAACAGGAATTCAGGACCTGGTACTGAGTAGGACCATGAGCAGGAGTTCAGGACCTGGTACTGAGTAGGACCATGAGCAGGAGTTCAAGACCTGGTACTGAGTAGGACCATTAGCAGGAGTTCAGGACCTGGTACTAGTTTGACATGCCATGACACGGTGGGGGTGAGGCAGGGTGCAGGTCTATGTCTGGTCCCTCTAACAGCTGGACGTCAGAACCAGCGGACCATCTTCCTGATCCGTGGCAGAGGACAGCTCGAGTCCCGTGTTTGTGCGTCCTCGGGTATTAAGGGGAGGAGCTGGACTAAAATCACCACCATGGAGGTAGGATGCTAACAGCTAACAGCTGGAGGTGAGAGATGATTGGATAAAAAAGGAGAACGCGTTTTTGTGGAGTCAGATTTATGACACTGAGATGGCGGTGTACATGTGTAAAACTTACCACTCGTGTGTATGTGATCCGTCACAGCAGCTGGATGACCTTAACAGAAACACAGCAGTAAGACGTGAAGAAAAAGATCCACTGAGCTCTTCTTCGTTGGTATAATTAATGCCACTTACTGTTATCTGGCAGAGTTCCTGCTGAGTCAGCTGAAACTTAAAATAGCAAGTTTAACTTTCTTGTTCACAGGCATCCTCACCCATGTGTTAGCCATATTAGCTACATACCAACTGTTACTGTTGCGTCTGTTACCATGGTGACCAGATCAATGTGGGAGGAGCCATCTGAAACTTAAGCATAGACAGGTAAGGTTTAGTTTTCTTCTTCAGATCAGAAAAAAATCAGTGAAAGATGACAAGATGGATCAATGTATGGATCCATAGGAGGAGTAAGAAGAGGGTGGAGGAGGAGGGTAGAGGAGGAGGAGGAGGGAGAGGGTGGAGGAGGAGAAGGGAGAGGGTGGAGGAGGAGAGGGGGGAGGAGGAGGAGGAGGAGGAGGAGGGAGTAAGGAGAGGGTGGAGGAGGTGGAGGAGGAGGGAGAGGGTGGAGGAGGGAGAGGGTGGAGGAGGGGGAGGAGGGAGTAAGGAGAGGGTGGAGGAGGAGGGTAGGAAGAGGGGGGAGGAGGAGGAGGGAGAGGGTGGAGGAGGAGAAGGGAGAGGGTGGAGGGGGAGAGTGGAGGAGGGAGAGGGTGGAGGAGGAGGAGGAGGAGGAGGAGGAGGAGTAAGGAGAGGGTGGAGGAGGAGGAGGAGGAGGAGAGGGTGGAGGAGGGAGAGGGTGGAGGAGGAGGAGGAGGAGGGAGTAAGGAGAGGGTGGAGGAGGGAGTATGAAGAGGGTGGAGGAGGAGGGTGGAGGAGGAGGAGGAGGGAGAGGGTGGAGGAGGAGAAGGGAGAGGGTGGAGGAGGAGAGGGGGAGGAGGGAGAGGGTGGAGGAGGAGGGAGTAAGGAGAGGGTGGAGGAGGAGGAGGAGGGAGAGGGGGGAGGAGGAGGAGGGCGAGGGAGAGGGTGGAGGAGGAGGAGGAGGGAGTAAGGAGAGGGTGGAGGAGGGAGTATGAAGAGGGTGGAGGATGAGGAGGGAGTAAGGAGAGGATGCAGGAGGAGGGAGTAAGGAGAGGGTGGAGGAGGAGGGAGTATGAAGAGGGTGGAGGAGGAGGAGGGAGAGGGTGGAGGAGGAGGAGGGAGAGGGAGAGGGTGGAGGAGGAGGAGGAGGGAGTAAGGAGAGGGTGGAGGAGGGAGTATGAAGAGGGTGGAGGATGAGGAGGGAGTAAGGAGAGGATGCAGGAGGAGGGAGTAAGGAGAGGGTGGAGGAGGAGGGAGTATGAAGAAGGTGGAGGAGGAGGAGGAGGAGTAAGAAGATGGTGGAGGAGGAGGAGGAGGAGGAGGAGGAGGAGGAAGAGGGAATAAGAAGAGGGTGGAGGAGGAGGAGGAGGGAGTATTAAGAGTGTGGAGGTAGAGGAGGAGGGAGTATAGAGACCGCGGAGGAGGGAGCATGGAGAGGGAGGAGGAGGAGGAGGAGGGAGTATGAAGAGGGTGGAGGAGGAAGAGGGAGTATGGAGACCGTGGAGGAGGGAGCATGGAGAGGGTGGAGGAGGAGGAGGAGGAGGGAGTAAGGAACGGTTGGAGGAGGAGGAGGAAGAGGGTGGAGGAGGAGGAGGAGGGGAGAGGGTGGAGGAGGAGGAGGAGGAGGGAGTAAGGAGAGGGAGGAGGAGGAGGAGGAGGAGGGAGTAAGGAGAGGGTGGTGGAGGAGGGAGTATAAAGAGGGTGGAGGAGAAGGAGGAGGAGGGAGTAAGGAGAGGGTAAAGGAGGAGGAGGAGGAGGAGGAGGAAGAGGAGGGTGGAGGAGGAGGAGGAGGGAGTAAGGAGAGGGAGGAGGAGGAGGAGGAGGAGGTGGGAGTATGTAGAGGGTGGAGGAGAAGGAGGAGGGAGTAAGGAGAGGGTGGAGGATGAGGAGGGAGTAAGGAGAGGATGCAGGAGGAGGGAGTAAGGAGAGGGTGGAGGATGAGGAGGGAGTAAGGAGAGGATGCAGGAGGAGGGAGTATGAAGAGGGTGGAGGAGGAGGAGGAGGAGGAAGAGGGAATAAGAAGAGGGTGGAGGAGGAGGAGGAGGGAGTATGAAGAGGGTGGGGGAGGAGGAGGAGGAGGGTGGAGGAGGAGGAGGAGGGAGTAAGGAGAGGGTGGAGGAGGAGGGAGTATGAAGAGGGTGGAGGAGGAGGAGGAGGAGGAGGAGGAGGAAGAGGGAATAAGAAGAGGGTGGAGGAGGAGGAGGAGGGAGTATTAAGAGTGTGGAGGTAGAGGAGGAGGGAGTAAGGAGAGGGAGGAGGAGGGAGTATGAAGAGGGTGGAGGAGGAGGAGGAGGAGGGAGTATGAAGAGGGTGGAGGAGGAAGAGGGAGTATGGAGACCGTGGAGGAGGGAGCATGGAGAGGGAGGAGGAGGAGGAGGGAGTAAGGAGAGGGTTAATGAGAAGGAGGGAGCACGTAGAGGGTGTTGGAGGAGGATGGAGTATGAAGAAGGTGGAGGAGGAGGAGGAGGAGTAAGAAGATGGTGGAGGAGGAGGAGGAGGGAGTAAGGAGGAGGAGGAGGAGGGAGTAAGGAGAGGGTGGAGGAGGAGGAGGAGGAGGAGGAGGAGGAGGGAGTATGAAGAGTGTGGAGGTAGAGGAGGAGGGAGTAAGGAGGAGGAGGAGGAGGGAGTAAGGAGAGGATGGAGGAGGAGGAGGAGGAAGAGGAGGGAGTAAGGAGAGGGTGGAGGAGGAGGAGGAGGAGGGAGTAAGGAGTGGATGCAGGAGGAGGGAGTAAGGAGAGGCTGGAGGAGGGAGCATGGAGAGGGTTGAAAAGGCTTCTTGGCAGAAAGGTAGGCGGGGCTTACCTGTCTGTAGCAGGTGCGTGGCACTGATAACAGATGATGACTCTGGGTGGTCATGTGACAGGAAGTGAGAGTTACTTAAAGGCACATATAAAGTGACTAAACTCAGCTGTTGTCGTCATAGCAACACTCACCTGTGACATCCTGGCTGGGACCCACACCTGGAGCTGGAACCAATCAGAAAGGAGATCGGTGACTGATCAGGGAACCTGTTGTCCCTCCCCCTAAATAAAGAGTGCCTGCCCCTACCCTTACCTGGTTGCCCCTCCCCCTAACCCTCACCTGTATGGTCGATGTGTGGACCGGTCAGTGACTCCTCTGCTCCTGATGATATCACTGATCAGATGTATTGATAATCGATTAAACATGATCATAAACATTGCTGAGTGGTTATCAATACTAATCTATTACCAGGTAAATTCAGCAAGAATTGATCACTCAACAGAAACATCACTCAGCTGTCTCAGAGGATGTGATTAGGTTGATCGATCAGATCAATAAAGATCAATGACTTGAATTATGTGTATTGGTAACTGATTAAACATAATTATAGTTATCAATACAGATTTATTATTAGATAAATAAACCAGTTATTGATCACTCACCACTTGAAACATCACTCAGCTGTCTCATACAATGTGTGTGCTGATCATGCTGATTGATCAGGTCAATTAAGATTAACAACTCTAATCAGTTTACCTCCATTTGTGTCCATCAGCAATGTCTGTCTGCCATTTCCTGAGACACAATAATCAGCCATCAATAATCAATTAATCTGAGTCATTACCATGTTAACCATGAATGATTAAACTACATCACAATCAATCATGTCCGTAATCATTTTTGATAATAACAGTATTCTGTCAGAGGGTCTAATTTTAACTGGACGATCTGGTCACAAACGTTAGCAGGCAAAAGGATACATGTGAGATGTGATAAACAGAAAAGTAAGGTTGGGCTTCTACATATAACAGCCAAAGAGTCACTCTGATGATCGCTCAACAGTCACAGAGTCACTCTGATGATCACTCAACAGTCACAGAGTCACTCTGATGATCGCTCAACAGTCACAGAGTCACTCTGATGATCGCTCAACAGTCACAGAGTCACTCAGATGATCGCTAGGCAGTCACAGAGTCACTCTGATGATCGCTCAACAGTCACAGAGTCACTCTGATGATCGCTCAACAGTCACAGAGTCACTCTGATGATCACTCAGCAGTCACAGAGTCACTCTGATGATCGCTGAACAGTCACAGAGTCACTCTGATGATCACTCAGCAGTCACAGAGTCACTCTGATGATCGCTCAACAGTCACAGAGTCACTCTGATGATCACTCAACAGTCACAGAGTCACTCTGATGATCGCTCAACAGTCACAGAGTCACTCAGATGATCGCTAGGCAGTCACAGAGTCACTCTGATGATCGCTCAACAGTCACAGAGTCACTCTGATGATCGCTCAACAGTCACAGAGTCACTCTGATGATCACTCAGCAGTCACAGAGTCACTCTGATGATCGCTGAACAGTCACAGAGTCACTCTGATGATCACTCAGCAGTCACAGAGTCACTCTGATGATCGCTCAGCAGTCACAGAGTCACTCTGATGATCGCTCAGCAGTCACAGAGTCACTCTGATGATCGCTCAACAGTCACAGAGTCACTCTGATGATCGCTACACAGTCACAGAGTCACTCAGATGATTGCTCAGCAGTCACAGAGTCACTCTGATGATCACTCAACAGTCACAGAGTCACTCTGATGATCGCTCAACAGTCACAGAGTCACTCAGATGATCGCTCAACAGTCACAGAGTCACTCAGATGATCGCTCAACAGTCACAGAGTCACTCAGATGATCGCTCAGCAGTCACAGAGTCACTCTGATGATCGCTCAACAGTCACAGAGTCACTCTGATGATCGCTCAACAGCCACAGAGTCACTCAGATGATCGCTAAACAGTCACAGAGTCACTCAGATAATCGCTGAACAGTCACAGAGTCACTCAGATGATTGCTCAGCAGTCACAGAGTCACTCTGATGATCGCTCAACAGTCACAGAGTCACTCAGATGATCGCTCAACAGTCACAGAGTCACTCTGATGATCGCTCAACAGTCACAGAGTCACTCTGATGATCGCTCAGCAGTCACAGAGTCACTCTGATGATCGCTCAACAGTCACAGAGTCACTCTGATGATCGCTCAACAGTCACAGAGTCACTCAGATGATCGCTAGGCAGTCACAGAGTCACTCTGATGATCGCTCAACAGTCACAGAGTCACTCTGATGATCGCTCAACAGTCACAGAGTCACTCTGATGATCACTCAGCAGTCACAGAGTCACTCTGATGATCGCTCAACAGTCACAGAGTCACTCTGATGATCACTCAGCAGTCCCAGAGTCACTCTGATGATCGCTCAGCAGTCACAGAGTCACTCTGATGATCGCTCAGCAGTCACAGAGTCACTCTGATGATCGCTCAACAGTCACAGAGTCACTCTGATGATCGCTACACAGTCACAGAGTCACTCAGATGATCGCTCAACAGTCACAGAGTCACTCTGATGATCGCTCAACAGTCACAGAGTCACTCTGATGATCGCTCAACAGTCACAGAGTCACTCTGATGATCGCTAAACAGTCACAGAGTCACTCAGATGATCACTGAACAGTCACAGAGTCACTCAGATGATCGCTCAGCAGTCACAGAGTCACTCTGATGATCGCTGAACAGTCACAGAGTCACTCAGATGATCGCTCAGCAGTCACAGAGTCACTCTGATGATCACTCAACAGTCACAGAGTCACTCTGATGATCGCTCAACAGTCACAGAGTCACTCAGATGATCGCTCAGCAGTCACAGAGTCACTCTGATGATCGCTCAACAGTCACAGAGTCACTCTGATGATCGCTCAACAGTCACAGAGTCACTCAGATGATCGCTCAGCAGTCACAGAGTCACTCTGATGATCGCTCAACAGTCACAGAGTCACTCTGATGATCGCTTAGCAGTCACAGAGTCACTCTGATGATCGCTCAACAGTCACAGAGTCACTCTGATGATCGCTCAACAGTCACAGAGTCACTCTGATGATTGCTCAGCAGTCACAGAGTCACTCTGATGATCGCTCAGCAGTCACAGAGTCACTCTGATGATCGCTCAACAGTCACAGAGTCACTCTGATGATCGCTCAGCAGTCACAGAGTCACTCTGATGATCGCTCAGCAGTCACAGAGTCACTCTGATGAAAACTAATTTCTTATAGACTAAGGGTGCTTTCACACTAGGGGCCCGGTCAAACTGCCAGACACCAACACAAACATTTAGAGGAATAATGATATCTATCTATCTATCGATCTATCGATCTTTCTATCTATCTATCGATCTATCGATCTATCTATCTATCTATCGATCTATCGATCTATCGATCTATCTATCCATCTATCTATCTATCATAATTCATTTATGCATGCATGGATAAATGACAGATTTGGAAATGAAGTTTTTTGCCTTTCTGACATCTGAAAGTTTTAACTAATAAATAACCAAAACAGATTTTTTAGGAAACCGTTGATTGTAACATATAACATATTTATAACAGCTAGGTTAGATTATGTATTTTGGTAAATGTTCTTAATGATGATTGATTTTCCTCCACTGACTTTATCTACTCATTTCCTTTCTTCCATATTATTTTTCACACACATTTCATGTCTCCTCTTCTTCTGTTGTCACTGTCCTGTGTGATCTTTTGTCAACACTCCTACATTTATAAAGGTTGAAGAGATTCTGTCGTAATCTGCGCGTTGATGAGGTTTATTTATGAGTGTAATAACACTCATAAATATCGCCAATAGCACCAGGCGCTATGAGAAACATGCACACGAGGAATGAAAGGACAAAAGGGATCGTCCACCAGTTTATTGATCCCAGATGAATGAATTTTAAAGTGATAAAATGATCATCAGATGACCCGCAGAGGGCTGCTCAGTCTGTAGAGAAACTGATCCCCTCCAATATTCACGGCTCGCCTGCCCCCACACACCTGTGAGGGGCCGTGCGTATTTCTGCCTTCTGTGATGAGAAGACCAGAGGGAGCCAGTGTGGACATGAACCCACTGTTGCTGATTCTGACCACGTTTCCCAGCAGTTTGTCAGTTTGCAGCGTTTTCCTGCATTACATGTGTCAGACTTGTTTCAAGAATTTAATACATTGTGTGCAATTGCTGCAATCTCGAGCCGAAATTCAGCGCTCGTTTAACTAACCCAGATGTTAAACAAGCAGGACATCGGTTCATACCAAGCGGCAACCTCCGGTCCTGAAAAATGAAGCCAATGCAGAAGTGCAAAAAATTGCTATACCGCGAGTGTCCACTAGAGGCTGGCTGCAGGAACACTGGAAGTTTCGTCTGCACACATGTTAAACAGCTGGTTTTGACACTAGAAATAAACTGGTTTACTGCCTGGTTCAAAACACCAAACATGTCTCATTAGCTAGTGTCTTATTGTGCTCCCACTGTACAGGGGGGGTGAATTTTTTATTTTTTTTTAACCATGATCGTTTGAATTATATTTAGGATAAACCTCACTTCAAGGTGATTGGTGCATCTCATTTGATTGACAGATAGCTCGGCAAGCAGAGGCTCCGTCTCTGTCAACCAGAATGCTAGCTAGCAGGTCGACAGGAAGTCGTGCTTAGTGGGCGGGCTGTTAGGTTGATCTAAAGTTCGGTTGAGACTGCAATTTCAATATGGAAGCCTCCATGAATGGGCTTAAAAAGTCGTTTGTGTCCGCCTATTGTAAGCAGACGACTGATGTCACACGGGGTTTGTCCAATTCTTTCCACAGTCTATGGTTCATACACAGCTTTAGAGGATAAATTAGTTGCATTGGAGAAGTCTCTCTCATGATACTGAGTCAAAGCATCCCAGCATACACAGACCTCAGCTCTGACACAGACAGGAGGGGGCGGGGCTCTCTGCTCATGTAGTCAGAGGGAATGAGCAGAAAACCAGGACTTAGAAATTAAATACATTAATATAAACATAAATAAATCATATATAAATAAATAATAATAATAAATAACTTTAGGCTATTTAGTTTGTTTAATAAAAAGACCAAGTAAAAACCTGCTCTATAGGAAAGTTATCCTTAAATGGCTTCTGTTGTGATCTGGCGCTATATAGAAAAAACAAATAAAATTGACTTGATGTTCAAGGGGGGCAGGGGGTGCCATTGGCAGGGCGGGGTGCCCTCCCAATATAATGGTAGGGGAACCACTGGACCTGGTCCTGGATCTGAGTGCGCTTGAGCCCAAAGTCTGGTTTGTTATGGTAGTGTGAAGCAAGCCAGTGGGGAGGAAGGGGGAGGGGGAGGAATCGTGCCTGGCATGGTTTGAAACAGCTGGGCCTAATGTGAAAGCACCCTAAAGCTTCAGCTCCTCCACCCCAGCCGCCTCCTTTATACCATCAAGCTTGTTGCACCCTCATATTCAGATTCATGCTACCATGCATTAAGTGCTTTTGGATTTTTTTTGTATTCAGTACACACTGCCATTAATGTTTCTATCCATATGGGGTTTTTAAGTCAAAGAATGCTGCTGACTAACCCAGAGAGCATCTTTAGAGCAGAACCTTCTCCTTCAAGTAAGATTTTAGATCGAAATAAGATAGAATGGTTTCATTTATGCTGAGGATTTTCCTGACCGAATTACTTAGAAAAAGGGACATACATGGTTGAAATCTATCATTGACAGGGAATAAAATTAATCACAATGGGTTGTGGGATATGCAGTTCTTTTATCAGTCCTTAATCAGGACTCTGTGGAAGTTCTACAGACAATCTGGTTGGTCAATTTTACTTCAGAAACCTGAGCCGCTGAAAAAGGCTGGCAGGCATTGTTGAGTTTGTAATTGATTCTGATTAAACTGTTGGAGCTCATTCTGGTCTTTGTGTGGGGCCCCCACATGCCTAAAACAGCCCCTGGACACAGCATATCACCTGTACAGGTGAGCATGTTTACCTGGGTGCTCACCGTGACCATCGCTGTGACTGCCTCCGGAAGCCAAACCTGAAAGAGGAACAGAGTGCACCAGGACTTCAAAGTAAAAGTCTTTTTGTCTTTTCACCATAAAAGTCTTATCAATGCTGACCTCCATGGGCCCCTGAGTGGGCGGAGTCTGAAACAGAGCTGAACAGGGATTGGTCCAAACTCAGAGAAGTGACAGCTGCTCCTGATTGGTCAATGCTAATGTCATGTCGATGACCATCAACTGCAATGAAATGAAACCATGGCAACATAGATGTAAACAAAGATCAAAAGAAGGATATTCTTTAATTTTTTAACTGATGGCATCACTTCTTGTTCAGAAAAATGAAAACTTTCATCATTAAAAAAAATTAACAATTTTATCAATTCAAATGACACATGGTTGGCGTTAGTACCTGCAGTTAAGTCCACATTGGAGTCCGTGTTTAGATGTGCAGGTGGCAGCACAGTCACACCAGAACTGATCACTGAAACGCAACCAGGATGAAAAAACCCCCCCCGAACATCAACAACTCCACATAAAGAGACATTTCAGAAACATCAAGATTTCGGTTTGGATCTCAGCTGACAGGTGTAACAGCTGAAGAGTCACAGATGGGGTGTAACACCAGGTAGAGTAACAGATGAAGTGTTACTGATGGGGTGTAACAGATGAAGAGTTACAGATGGGGTGTAACAGATGAAGAGTTACAGATGGGGTGTAACAGATGAAGAGTTACAGATGGTGTGTAACAGATGAAGAGTTACAGATGGGGTGTAACATATGAGGAGTTACAGATGGGGTGTAACATATGAGGAGTTACAGATGGGGTGTAACAGATGAAGAGTTAAAGATGGGGTGTAACAGATGAAGAGATATAGATGGGATGTAACAGATGGGGTGTAACAGATGGGGTGTTACAGGTGGGGTGTAACAGATGAGGAGTTTTAGATGGGAATGAACAGATAAAGAGTTAAAGATGAGATGTAACAGATGGGGTGTGACAGAAAGGGTGTAACAGATGAAGAGTTATAGATGGGTGTAACAGATGGGGTGTTATAGATGGTGTGTAACAGATGAAGAGTTACATATGGGGTGTAACAGATGAAGAGATATAGATGGGATGTAACAGATGAATAGTTACAGATGGGTGTAACAGATGAGGAGTTAGAGATGGGGTGTAACAGATGAGTTATAAATGGAATGTAACAGATGGTGTGTAACAGCTGGGGTGTAACAGATGAGGAGTTACAGATGGGAAGGAACAGCTAAAGAGTAATAGATGGGATGTAACAGATGGGGTGTGACAGAAAGAGTGTAACAGATGGGGTGTTACAGATGGGTGTAACAGATGAAGAGATATAGATGGGATGTAACAGATAAAGAGTTACAGATGTGTGTAACAGATGAAGAGTTACAGATGGGTGTAACAGATGAGGAGTTACAGATGGTGTGTAACAGATGAGTTAAAGATGGAATGTAACAGATGGTGTGTAACAGCTGGGGTGTAACAGATGAGGAGTTACAGATGGGAAGGAACAGCTAAAGAGTAATAGATGGGATGTAATAGATGGGGTGTGACAGAAAGGGTGTAACAGATGAAGAGTTACAGATGTGTGTAACAGATGAAGAGTTACAGATGGGGTGTAACAGATGAAGTGTCATAAATGGGATGTAACAGATGAAGATTTAAAGATGGGATGTAACAGATGAAGAGTTATAGATGGGATGTAACAGATGAAGAGATACAGATGGTGTGTAACAGATGAAGAATTATAGATGGGATGTAACAGATGAAGAGATACAGATGGTGTGTAACAGATGAAGAATTATAGATGGGGTGTAACAGATGAAGAGATATAGATGGGATGTAACAGATGGGATGTAACAGATGGGGTGTAACAGATGGGGTGTTACAGATGGGGTAAAACAGATGAGGTGTACCAGATGAAGAATTATAGATGGGATGTAACAAATGGGGTGTTAAAGATGGGATGTAACAGTTTAAGAGTTACAGATTCGGTGTAACAGATGAAGAGTTATAGATGGGGTGTTACAGATTAGGTGTAACAGATGAGAAGTTACAGATGGGGTGGGACAAATGACGAGATATAGATGGGATGTTACAGATGGGGTGTGACAGATCAAGAGTTATAGATGCGGTGTAACAGATGAAGAGTTACAGATAGGTGTAAAAGAAGAAAGGTTTTAGCTGGGATGTAACAGATTGTGTGTAACACCAGATAGACTAATAAATGGGGTGTAACACCAGATAGAGTAACTGATGGGGTGTTACAGATGGGGTGTAACAGATGAAGAGTTACAGATGAGGTGTAACACCAGGTAGGATTAAAGATGGGATGTAACTGATGAAGAGTTACAGATGTGTGTAACAGATGAAAGGTCATAGCTGGGATGTAACAGATGGGGTGTTACAGATGGGGTGTAACACCAGATAGAGTAACAGATGAAGTGTTACAGATGGGGTGTAACAGATGAAGAGTTACAGATGGGGTGTAACACCAGGTAGAGTTATAGATAAGATGTAACTGATGGTTGTAACAGATGCGGTGTAACAGATGAAGAGTTCAGATGGAGTGTAACAGATGAAGAATTATTTATTGGGTGTTACAAATGTGGTCGAACAGATGAGGAGTTACAGATGGGGTGTAACAGATAAAGAGTTACAGATGGGGTGTAACAGATGAGAAGTTTTAGATAGAGTGTAACAGATGAAGAGTTATAGATGGGATGTTACAGATGGGGTGTGACAGATGGGGTGTAACAGATTAAGAGTTACAGATGGGTGTAACAGATAAAAGGTTATAGCTGGGCTGTTACAAATGGGGTGTTACAGATAGGGTGTACCAGTTGAAGACTTACAGATGCGATGTAAAACCAGATATATTTACAGATGGGGTGTTACAGATATGGTGTAACAGATGTAGAGTTACAGATGGGGTGTAACACCAGGTAGAGTATTAGATTGGATCTAACTGATGAAGAGTTACAAATGGGGTGTAAGAGATGAAAAGTTACAGAGGAGATGTAACAGATGAAGAGTTACAGATGGGGTGTAATACCAGCTAGAGTTATAGATGGGGTGTAACACCAGGTAGAATTAAAGATGGGATGTAACAGATGAAGAGTTACAGATGGGTGTAACAGATGAAAGGTCATAGCTGGGATGTAACAGATGGGGTGTTACAGATGGGGTGTAACACCAGATAGAGTAACAGATGAAGTGTTACAGATGGGGTGTAACAGATGAAGAGTTACAGATGGGGTGTAACAGATGAAGAGATATAGATGGGATGTAACAGATGAATAGTTACAGATGGGTGTAACAGATGAGGAGTTAGAGATGGGGTGTAACAGATGAGTTATAAATGGAATGTAACAGATGGTGTGTAACAGCTGGGGTGTAACAGATGAGGAGTTACAGATGGGAAGGAACAGCTAAAGAGTAATAGATGGGATGTCACAGATGGGGTGTGACAGAAAGAGTGTAACAGATGAAGAGTTATAGATGGGTGTAACAGATGAGTTATAGATGGAATGTAACAGATGGTGTGTAACAGCTGGGGTGTAACAGATGAGGAGTTACAGATGGGAAGGAACAGCTAAAGAGTAATAGATGGGATGTAACAGATGGGGTGTGACAGAAAGGGTGTAACAGATGAAGAGTTACAGATGTGTGTAACAGATGAAGAGTTACAGATGGGGTGTAACAGATGAAGTGTCATAAATGGGATGTAACAGATGAAGATTTAAAGATGGGGTGTAACAGATGAAGAGTTATAGATGGGATGTAACAGATGAAGAGATACAGATGGTGTGTAACAGATGAAGAATTATAGATGGGGTGTAACAGATGAAGAGATATAGATGGGATGTAACAGATGGGATGTAACAGATGGGGTGTTACAGATGAAGAATTATAGATGGGATGTAACAAATGGGGTGTTAAAGATGGGATGTAACAGTTTAAGGGTTACAGTTGAGGTGTAACAGATGAAGAGTTACAGATTCGGAGTAACAGATGAAGAGTTATAGATGGGGTGTTACCGATTAGGTGTAACAGATGAGAAGTTACAGATGGGGTGGGACAAATGACGAGATATAGATGGGATGTTACAGATGGGGTGTGACAGATCAAGAGTTATAGATGCGGTGTAACAGATGAAGAGTTACAGATAGGTGTAAAAGAAGAAAGGTTTTAGCTGGGATGTAACAGATTGTGTGTAACACCAGATAGACTAATAAATGGGGTGTAACACCAGATAGAGTAACTGATGGGGTGTTACAGATGAAGAGTTACAGATGAGGTGTAACACCAGGTAGAATTAAAGATGGGATGTAACTGATGAAGAGTTACAGATGGGTGTAACAGATGAAAGGTCATAGCTGGGATGTAACAGATGGGGTGTTACAGATGGGGTGTAACACCAGATAGAGTAACAGATGAAGTGTTACAGATGGGGTGTAACAGATGAAGAGTTACAGATGGGGTGTAACACCAGGTAGAGTTATAGATAAGATGTAACTGATGGTTGTAACAGATGCGGTGTAACAGATGAAGAGTTCAGATGGAGTGTAACAGATGAAGAATTATTTATTGGGTGTTACAAATGTGGTCGAACAGATGAGGAGTGACAGATGGATGTAACAGATGAAGAGTTACAGATGGGGTGTAACAGATAAAGAGTTACAGATGGGGTGTAACAGATGAGAAGTTTTAGATAGAGTGTAACAGATGAAGAGTTATAGATGGGATGTTACAGATGGGGTAAAACAGATGGGGTGTAACAGATGAAGAATTATAGATGGGTGTAACAGATAAAAGGTTATAGCTGGGCTGTTACAAATGGGGTGTTACAGATAGGGTGTACCAGTTGAAGACTTACAGATGGGGTGTAACACCAGGTAGAGTATTAGATTGGATCTAACTGATGAAGAGTTACAAATGGGGTGTAAGAGATGAAAAGTTACAGAGGAGATGTAACAGATGAAGAGTTACAGATGGGGTGTAATACCAGCTAGAGTTATAGATGGGGTGTAACACCAGGTAGAATTAAAGATGGGATGTAACTGATGAAGAGTTACAGATGGGTGTAACAGATGAAAGGTCATAGCTGGGATGTAACAGATGGGGTGTTACAGATGGGGTGTAACACCAGATAGAGTAACAGATGAAGTGTTACAGATGGGGTGTAACAGATGAAGAGTTACAGATGGGGTGTAACAGATGAAGAATTATTTATTGGGTGTTACAAATGTGGTCGAACAGATGAGGAGTTACAGATGGGGTGTAACACCAGATAGAGTAACAGATGAAGTGTTACAGATGGGGTGTAACAGATGAAGAGTTACAGATGGGGTGTAACAGATGAAGAATTATTTATTGGGTGTTACAAATGTGGTCGAACAGATGAGGAGTTACAGATGGATGTAACAGATGAAGAGTTACAGATGGGATGTAAAAGTTGAAGAGTTACAGATGGGGTGTAACAGATAAAGAGTTACAGATGGGGTTTAACAGATGAGAAGTTTTAGATAGAGTGTAAGAGATGAAGAGTTATAGATGGGATGTTACAGATGGGGTGTAACAGATTAAGAGTTACAGATGGGTGTAACAGATAAAAGGTTATAGCTGGGCTGTTACAGATGGGGTGTTACAGATAGGGTGTAACAGATGTAGAGTTACAGATGGGGTGTAACACCAGGTAGAGTATTAGATTGGATCTAACTGATGAAGAGTTACAAATGGGGTGTAAGAGATGAAAAGTTACAGAGGAGATGTAACAGATGAAGAGTTACAGATGGGGTGTAATACCAGCTAGAGTTATAGATGGGGTGTAACACCAGGTAGAGTTACAGATGGGGTGTAACAGATGAGGAGTTACAGATGGGTGTAACAGATGAGGAGTTACAGATGGGTGTAACAGATGAAAGGTTATGAATGGGATATAACAAATGGGGTGTTACAGGTGGGGTGTAACACCAGGTAGCATTATCGATGGGATGTAACTGATGAGGAGTTACAGATGGGGTGTAACAGATGAAGATTTATAGATTGGATGTAACACCAGGTTGAGGTGCAGATGGGATGTAACACCAGGTAGAGTAACAGATCAGGTGTAACAGATGACGACTCACAGATAGGATGTAACAGCTAAGGAGTTAAAGACTGGGTGTAACAGATAAAGAGTTACAGATGGGATGTAACAGATGATGAGTTACAGATGGGGTGTAACAGATGAAGAGTTTCAGATGGGGTGGAACAGATGAAGAGTTACAGATGGGGTCTCACACCAGGTAGATTACATATGGGGTGTTACAGATGGGGTGTAACACCAGGTAGAGTTAGAGATGGGATGGAACACCAGGTGGAGTTATAGATGGAATGTAACTGATGAAGAGTTACAGATAGGGTGTAACAGCTGAAGAGTTTCCGATTGGATGTAACACCAGGTAGAGCAACAGATGTGGTGTATCAGATTAAGAGTTACAGATGAGATGTTACAGACAGGGTGATACAGAAGAGGGTGTTACAGACAAGGTGTGACAGACAGGGGGTTAAAGATAAGGTGTTCCAGGCAGGGTGTTACAGGCAGAGTATTACAGATAAGGTTTTACAGACAGGGTGTTAAGGACGAGGCGTTACAAACAGGACGTTACAGGGTGTTACAAATGAGATGTTACAGACAGAGTATTACAGACAAGGCGTTGCAGAGAGGGTGTTACAGATGAGGTGTTACAGACAGTGTGTTGCAGAGAAGGCATTACAGAAAGAGGGTTGAAGATTAGGCATTACAGACAGAGTGTTACAGACAAGGCGTTACAGACAGGGGGATACAGACCTTTATAAAATGCTGCTGGTAACTGAGCAGTAAAACCAAGTCACATGACAAGCAGCTGAAGATGGTAAACAAACAAAAAAAAAAGAACCCACCTGCAGGATCCAGCTGAGTGGGAGGAGCCATGTGACCTAAGATAAAGAAAACAAAGAAGTGTCTTCCTGTTTCCTGGCCTGCTGACACACCTGGAGGCGGTTAAGAGCCTTCAGGTGTGCTTTTACGGTCCAGCCCAACTGACAGCATTCAATCTTTGGCAGAGTGGGTGCTCCACGCTCCTTGTTGGTTCTTTCCTTTTTTGACCTGAGGGGTCTGTTATCAACAACTGAGCTCAGGTGTCTCTATGAATCAGCCAACTGTCCTCATCAGTTCAGCAGAAAATTTAACACTGTGAAGGAGAAAGACAGTTTAAAACTGCCACCACCCTCTGATGTGCACTGTGAGTGAAAAAGGCCACACACAAAGCATCACAAAATCACACAAAATCAATGAGGTTGTAATTGGGTCGACGGTTTTTTGTTAATTGTCCTCGTTGAATGTTATATGTATGTCTATGTATATCGTCCCTTGAATTGTGTATGACGGAGCTGCTGTCTTAATGCAAAACAAATTTCAGATCTTGCATCTGACAATAAAGTATTATCAATCAATCAATCAATCAATCAATTCTGGGAGCCTGGAGCAGTGTGGGGCCGGGGTGCAGCAGCACTTTTTGTGTCTTTTCTCCATCAGTCTGTGAAATTGATCTAGGTAAAGGAGCGCTGGTTTCCTGTTTAAAAAAAAAAAAACTCCAGAGATTGCCTCTGATTGAAAGACGCTATGATCCAAAAAAGGAAATGACCAACAGGAAGAGGCAGAGAAAGACGCCCTATCAGATCCCTGCTTGGACGCTTTCAGAGGGGTGGGACCATCAGGTGAAACGGGTGTTTATAAAAACGCTATGTGATCTCACCCGGTAGGTCAACGTAAACACCTGGCCCAAATGGATCACCTCCACCTGAAACAACAAAACAAATGGTTCATCACCTCCTGTTCCAGGGCAAAAAAAAAAAAAGCTATGATGTCATCAATGGGGTCACACAGAGACTCCTGACATTATTATCTTGTGACACACCTGAAGGTTTTCACCTGTCGTCTCCTTAGACTGAGATCTCTCTAATGTCCAGCTAACACTCTAGATTTACAAAACATGAACAGCGCTCACCATGTGTATGGAGACATCATACGCTCTAACGGTAGGCAAGGGTGAGGGTACCCCTAATCCTAAGCGCTCAATCCGTATGAGCTGAAGGTCAACCTTGACACCGGCATTTCTGTCATACAGTCTACATGCCACTAACTATGGGTGACTAAAGTCACATGACCACTGTGATCATAGCACATCAAAATACACATGTTCAGGATGATTCAAGACAGTTTTGATTGATTTAATACCCAGTCGTCAAAACTCAGTAGGAAGAGACGAAAGAAAAGGGATTTAACTTACCCATGAGGCTCAACAGGAAGTCGTGACCTGATGAATCAAAACCTCCTAAAGGAGAAAACACATTCACAAAAAGGAATATATACAGTTCCCTTAAAAACTATAGGAACAGTGTACTCAATTCCTTAATTTTTTTCTGTGGACTGAAAACATTTCCCTCCCTGAACTGCCACCTTAACGTGGTGAAGGGGTTTGCGTGTCCCAAGGATCCTGGGAGCTATGTTGTCAGGGGCTTCATGCCCCTGGTAGGGTCTCCCAAGGCAAACAGGTCCTGGGTGAGGGACCAGACGAAGCGCAGCTCAAAGACCGTATATGGCAGAACAGCAGGAAGGACTTAGATCTCCCTTGCCCGGATGTGGATCACTGGGGCCCCCTCCTGGATCACCGGGGCCCCCTCCTGGAGCCAGGCCTGGGAGTGGGGCTCGATGGCGAGTGCCTGGCGGCTGGGCCTGCACCCATGGGACCCAGCTGAGCACAGCCTGAAGAGGCTATGTGGGTCCCCCCTCCCATGGACTCACCACCTGTAGGAGGGGCCATAGAGGTCAGGTGTGGTGTGGTGTGAGCTGGGTGGTGGCTGAAGGCGGGGACCTTGGCGGTCCGATCCTTGGCTACAGAGGCTGGCTCTGGGGACATGGATTGTCACCTCTCTGGTGGGGAAGGACCCTGAGCTTGTGCATGAGGTTGAGCGGTACCGGGTAGATATAGTTGGTCTCACCTCGACGCACAGCTTGGGCTCTGGAACCAGTCCTCTTGAGAGGGGTTGGACTCTTTTCCACTCTGGAGTTGCACCTGGTGAGAGGCGCCGAGCAAGTGTTGGCATACTGATTGCCACCGGGCTGACAGCCTATACATTGGGGTTTACCCCGGTGGATGAGAGGGTAGCCTCCCTCCGCCCTCGGGTGGGGGGATGGGTCCTGACTGTTTTTTGTGCGTATGCACCGAACAGCAGCTCAGAGTACCCACCCTTTTTGGAGTTGCTGGAGGGGGTGCTGGAGAGTGCTCCTTCCGGGAACTCCATCGTCCTGCTGGGAGACTTCATGCTCATGTGGGCAACGACAGTGAGACCTGGAAGGGGGTGATTGGGAGGAATGGCCCCCCTGATCTGAACCCGAGTGGTGTTCTGTTGCTGGACTTCTGTGCTCGTCATGGGATGTCTATAACGAACACCATGTTTAGGCATAAAGGTGTCCATATGTGCACTTGGCACCAGGACACCCTAGGTCGCAGTTTGATGATTGACTTTGTAGTTGTATCATCGGATTTGCAGCCTCATGTCCTGGACACTCAGGTAAAGAGAGGGGCAAAGCTGTCAACTGATCACCACCAGGTTGTGAGTTGGCTCCGCTGGTGGGGGAGGAAGTCGGTCAGACCTGGCAGGCCCAAATGTATGGTGAGGGTCTGCTGGGAACGTCTGGCAGAGTCCCCTGTCAGAAGGCGCTTCAACTCTCACCTCCGACAGAGCGTCAACCACTTTTCGGGGAAGGCGGGGGACATTGAGTCCGAGTGGGCCATGTTCCGCGCCTCTATTGTCAAGGCGGCTGATAGAAGCTGCGGCCGTAAGGTAGTCGGTGCCCGTTGTGGCGGCAACCCCCGAACCCACTGGTGGACACCAGTGGTGAGGGACGCCGTCAAGCTGAAGAAGGAGTCTTATTAGGCCTTTTGGCCTGTGGGACTCCAGAGGCAGCTGACAGGTACCGGCAGGCCAAGTGGTTTGCGGCTTCAGAGGTTGCCAAAGCAAAAACCCGGACGTGGGTGGAGTTCAGAGAGGCCATGGAGCATGACTTCCATACGGCTTCAAGAGGATTCTGGACCACCATCCAGTGTCTTAGGAGGGGGAAGCAGGGCATTGTCAACACCTTGTACGGTGGAGATGGCACGCTGTTGACCTCGACTCGGGACGTTGTGGGTTGGTGGAAGGAATACTTGGAAGACCTCCTCAATCCCATCAACACCCCTTCCATTGAGGAAGCTGAGTCTGGGGATGTGGATGTGTGCTCTTCTATCTCTGGGGCTGAGGTTGCTGAGGTGATGCTGAGGTGATCAAAAAGCTCCTCGGTGGCAGGGCCCAGGGTTGGATGAGATCCGCCCTGAGTTCCTCAAGACTCTGGATATTGTAGGGCTGTCGTGGCTGACACGCCTTTGCAACATCGCGTGGACATCAGGGACAGTGTCCCTGGACTGGCAGACTGGGGTGGTGGTTCCCCTCTTTAAGAAGGGGGACCAGAGGGTGTGTTCCAATTATAGAGGGATCACACTCCTCAGCCTCCCCAGTAAGGTCTATTCAGGGGTCCTGGAGAGGAGGGTCTGTCAGATAGTCGATCCTCAGATTCAGGAGGAGCAATGTGGTTTTTGTCTTGGCCGTAGAACAGTGGACCGACTCTACACTCTTGGCAGGGTCCTAGAGGGTGCATGGGAGTTTGCCCAACCAGTCTACATGTGTTTTGTGGATCTGAAGAAGGCATTCGACTGTGTCCCACGAGGAATCCTGTGGAGGGTGCTCTGGGAGCATGGAGTGCCAGACCCCCTGATAAGGGCAGTTTGGTCCCTGTACGACCGGTGCCAGAGCTTGGTCCGTATTGCCGGAAGTAAGTCGGACGCGTTCCCGGTGCGTGTTGGACTCTGCCAGGGCTGCCCTTCGTCACCGGTTCTGTTCATAATTTTTATGGACAGAATTTTTAGGTGCAGCCAGGGCGTTGAGGGTGTCTGGTTTGGTGGCCCCAGGATTAGGTCTCTGCTTTTCGTGAATGATGTGGTCCTGTTGGCCCCATCAGACCGGGACCTCCAGCTCTCTCTGGAATGGTTTGCAACCGAGTGTGAAGCGGCTGGGATGAGAATCAGCACCTCCAAATCTGAGGCCATGGTCCTCAGTCAGAAAAGGGTGGAATGCCCTCTCCAGGTTGGGAATGAGATCCTGCCCCAAGTGGAGGAGTTCAAGTATCTCAGGGTCTTGTTCACGAGTGAGGGAAGAATGGAGCGGTGATGCGGTCTCTGCATCGGTCTGTCATGGTGAAGAAAGAGCTGAGTCGAAAGGCGAAGCTCTCAATTTACCTGTCGATCTACGTTCCCACCCTCACCTATGGTCATGAGTGGTGGGTTGTGACAGAAAGAATGAGATTGCGGATACAGGCAGTTGAAATGAGTTTCCTCCGCAGGGTGTCTGGGCTCTCCCTTAGAGATAGGGGAGAAGCTCGGCCATCTGGGAGAGACTCGGATAGAGCCCTGCTCCTCTGCATTGAGAGGAGCCAGATGAGGTGGCTTGGGCATCTGGTCCGGATGCCTCCTGGACGCCTCCCTGGTGAGATGTTCCAGGCAAGTCCCACTGGGAGGAGGCCCCCGGGAAGACCCAGGACACGCTGGAGAGACTATGTTGCTCGGCTGGCCTGGGAGCGCCTCGGGATCCCCTGGGAAGGGCTGGACGAAGTGGCCGCAGAGAGGGAAGTCTGGGCTTCCCTACTTAGGCTGCTGCCCCTGCGACCCGATCTCGGATAAGCGGAAGAAGATGGATGGATGGATGGATGAATACATTTGAACATCAAAAGATGAATATGAGATAAGTGATAAACATTTCAACTTTTGTTCCAGGTATTTACATCTGGATCTGATACACAAACGAGAAGATAACATACTTTTTTGAGCCTACCCATTTTTTATGTGAGCAAAAGTATTGTACAGGAGTGAAGGTATCACCATTTATTGTTAGTGACATCATCAACAACCTCCAGAGGACAGGAGTGAAGGTATCACCATCTACTGTTAGTGACATCATCAACAACCTCCAGAGGACAGGAGTGAAGGTATCAGCATCTACTGTTAGTGACATCATCAACAACCTCCAGAGGACAGGAGTGAAGGTATCAGCATCTACTGTTAGTGACATCATCAACAACCTCCAGAGGACAGGAGTGAAGGTATCAGCATCTACTGTTAGTGACATCATCAACAACCTCCAGAGGACAGGAGTGAAGGTATCAGCATCTACTGTTAGTGACATCATCAACAACCTCCAGAGGACAGGAGTGAAGGTATCAGCATCTACTGTTAGTGACATCATCAACAACCTCCAGAGGACAGGAGTGAAGGTTTCACCATCTACTGTTGGTGACATCATCAACAACCTCCAGAGGACAGGAGTGAAGGTATCAGCATCTACTGTTAGTGACATCATCAACAACCTCCAGAGGACAGGAGTGAAGGTATCACCATCTACTGTTAGTGACATCATCAACAACCTCCAGAGGACAGGAGTGAAGGTATCACCAGATTATAAGTAATGCTATCTCCTAAGTTGTGTATCAGATCCAGATTTAAATAGCTGAAAATAAAAGCTGAAATGTTGATCTATTGTCTCATATTCATATTTTGATGTCAAACCCAAATGTTCTTAGTTTACAGCAATAATAAAGAAATCGGACTCACCGTTCCAATACTCTGAGGGGGCTATATATATATGTATGTATATATATATATATATATATATATATATAGTGAGATAGAAAGAGAGTCTAAAGGTATGAGTCCTAGTTAGTGTAAACCCATCTGAGAGACATTTTTAAATCCTGATGCCTTACAAATTAAAAACAGCATTAAGAAAAGGTTTTTCTGATTTCGACTGAAAACTTCTAACATCTAAATCTAAAGCATTTGTATTTAAATAATGTTTCAATCAGTGACACGTAAATTCAGCAAACTTATAACCAATGGATAGGAATCATCTTAAACCCTCAACATCACATCAGCTGATAATGGTAGACAGACCTCACCTGGACACTCACCTGTATAGTCCAGGTGAGAAACTCCACCCCCAAATGGCATTCCCAAATCACCTGGTATGACAAAGAAAGACAGGGATGGTGAATGCAGAAAAACTGAAATAAAGCCTTCACCAAAGAACTCTCAAATAACTGCACCATTCTAAAACACTTTAATGGTTACTTTCAGTTTGGCCTGGTCTTGTTCAGTAAACCCTCATCTTTCTAGTGTTTCCCCAGCTGATGTCCTGGTCTGGTTCAGTAAACCCTGATCTTTCTAGTGTTTCCTCAGCTGATGCCCTGGTCTGGTTCAATTAAACCTGATCTTTCTAGTGTTTCCTCAGCTGATGTCCTGGTCTTGTTCAGTAAACCCTCATCTTTCTAGTGTTTCCTCAGCTGATGTCCTGGTCTGGTTCAATTAAACCTGATGTTTCTAGTGTTTCCTCAGCTGATGTCCTGGTCTTGTTCAGTAAACCCTGATCTTTCTAGTGTTTCCTCAGCTGATGCCCTGGTCTGGTTCAATTCAACCTGATGTTTCTAGTGTTTCCTCTGCTGATGTCCTGGTCTGGTTCAGTTAAACCTGATCTTTCTAGTGTTTCCTCAGCTGATGTCCTGGTCTTGTTCAGTAAACCCTGATCTTTCTAGTGTTTCCTCAGCTGATGCCCTGGTCTGGTTCAATTAAACCTGATCTTTCTAGTGTTTCCTCAGCTGATGTCCTGGTCTTGTTCAGTAAACCCTCATCTTTCTAGTGTTTCCTCAGCTGATGTCCTGGTCTGGTTCAATTAAACCTGATGTTTCTAGTGTTTCCTCAGCTGATGTCCTGGTCTTGTTCAGTAAACCCTGATCTTTCTAGTGTTTCCTCAGCTGATGCCCTGGTCTGGTTCAATTCAACCTGATGTTTCTAGTGTTTCCTCTGCTGATGTCCTGGTCTGGTTCAGTTAAACCTGATCTTTCTAGTGTTTCCTCTGCTGATGTCCTGGTATGGTTCAGTTAAACCTGATCTTTCTAGTGTTTCCTCAGCTGATGTGTTGGTCTTGTTCAGTAAACCCTCATCTTTCTAGTGTTTCCTCAGCTGATGTCCTAGTCTTGTTCAGTAAACTTTGATCTTCCTAGTGTTTCCTCAGCTGATGTCCTGGTCTGGATCAGTTAAACCTGATCTTTCTAGTGTTTCCTCAGCTGATGTCCTGGTCTTGTTCAGTAAACCCTCATCTTTCTAGTGTTTCCTCAGCTGATGTCCTGGTCTTGTTCAGTAAACCCTCATCTTTCTAGTGTTTCCTCAGCTGATGTCCTGGTCTGGTTCAGTAAACCTTGATCTTTCTAGTGTTTCCTCAGCTGATGTCCTGGTCTGGATCAGTTAAACCTGATCTTTCTAGTGTTTCCTCTGCTGATGTCCTGGTCTGGTTCAGTAAACCCTGATCTTTCTAGTGTTTCCTCAGCTGATGTCCTGGTCTTGTTCAGTAAACCCTCATCTTTCTAGTGTTTCCTCAGCTGAGGCCCTGGTCTGGTTCAATTCAACCTGATCTTTCTAGTGTTTCCTCAGCTGATGTCCTGGTCTGGTTCAGTAAACCCTGATCTTTCTAGTGTTTCCTCAGCTGATGTCCTGGTCTTGTTCAGTAAACCCTCATCTTTCTAGTGTTTCCTCAGCTGATGTCCTGGTCTGGTTCAATTAAACCCTGATCTTTCTAGTGTTTCCTCAGCTGATGCCCTGGTCTGGTTCAATTAAACCTGATCTTTCTAGTGTTTCCTCAGCTGATGTCCTGGTCTTGTTCAGTAAACCCTCATCTTTCTAGTGTTTCCTCAGCTGATGTCCTGGTCTTGTTCAGTAAACCCTGATCTTTCTAGTGTTTCCTCAGCTGATGCCCTGGTCTGGTTCAATTCAACCTGATGTTTCTAGTGTTTCCTCAGCTGATGCCCTGGTCTGGTTCAATTAAACCTGATCTTTCTAGTGTTTCCTCAGCTGATGTCCTGGTCTTGTTCAGTAAACCCTCATCTTTCTAGTGTTTCCTCAGCTGATGTCCTGGTCTTGTTCAGTAAACCCTGATCTTTCTAGTGTTTCCTCAGCTGATGCCCTGGTCTGGTTCAATTCAACCTGATGTTTCTAGTGTTTCCTCAGCTGATGCCCTGGTCTGGTTCAATTAAACCTGATCTTTCTAGTGTTTCCTCAGCTGATGTCCTGGTCTTGTTCAGTAAACCCTCATCTTTCTAGTGTTTCCTCAGCTGATGTCCTGGTCTGGTTCAATTAAACCTGATGTTTCTAGTGTTTCCTCAGCTGATGTCCTGGTCTTGTTCAGTAAACCCTGATCTTTCTAGTGTTTCCTCAGCTGATGCCCTGGTCTGGTTCAATTTAACCTGATATTTCTAGTGTTTCCTCTGCTGATGTCCTGGTCTGGTTCAGTTAAACCCTGATCTTTCTAGTGTTTCCTCTGCTGATGTCCTGGTCTGGTTCAGTAAACCCTGATCTTTCTAGTGTTTCCTCAGCTGATGTCCTGGTCTGGTTCAATTAAACCTGATCTTTCTAGTGTTTCCTCAGCTGATGTCCTGGTCTTGTTCAGTAAACCCTCATCTTTCTAGTGTTTCCTCAGCTGATGCCCTGGTCTGGTTCAATTAAACCTGATCCTTCTAGTGTTTCCTCTGCTGATGTCCTGGTATGGTTCAGTTAAACCTGATCTTTCTAGTGTTTCCTCAGCTGATGTGTTGGTCTTGTTCAGTAAACCCTCATCTTTCTAGTGTTTCCTCAGCTGATGTCCTAGTCTTGTTCAGTAAACTTTGATCTTCCTAGTGTTTCCTCAGCTGATGTCCTGGTCTGGATCAGTTAAACCTGATCTTTCTAGTGTTTCCTCAGCTGATGTCCTGGTCTTGTTCAGTAAACCCTCATCTTTCTAGTGTTTCCTCAGCTGATGTCCTGGTCTTGTTCAGTAAACCCTCATCTTTCTAGTGTTTCCTCAGCTGATGTCCTGGTCTGGTTCAGTAAACCTTGATCTTTCTAGTGTTTCCTCAGCTGATGTCCTGGTCTGGATCAGTTAAACCTGATCTTTCTAGTGTTTCCTCTGCTGATGTCCTGGTCTGGTTCAGTAAACCCTGATCTTTCTAGTGTTTCCTCAGCTGATGTCCTGGTCTTGTTCAGTAAACCCTCATCTTTCTAGTGTTTCCTCAGCTGAGGCCCTGGTCTGGTTCAATTCAACCTGATCTTTCTAGTGTTTCCTCAGCTGATGTCCTGGTCGTGTTCAGTAGACCCTGATCTTTCTAGTGTTTCCTCAGCTGATGTCCTGGTCTTGTTCAGTAAACCCTGATCTTTCTAGTGTTTCCTCAGCTGATGTCCTGGTCTGGTTCAATTAAACCCTGATCTTTCTAGTGTTTCCTCAGCTGATGCCCTGGTCTGGTTCAATTAAACCTGATCTTTCTAGTGTTTCCTCAGCTGATGTCCTGGTCTTGTTCAGTAAACCCTCATCTTTCTAGTGTTTCCTCAGCTGATGTCCTGGTCTGGTTCAATTCAACCGGATCCTTCTAGTGTTTCCTCAGCTGATGTCCTGGTCTGGTTCAGTTAAACCCTCATCTTTCTAGTGTTTCCTCAGCTGATGTCCTGGTCTGGTTCAGTAAACCCTCATCTTCCTAGTGTTTCCTCAGCTGATGTCCTGGTCTGGATCAGTTAAACCTGATCTTTCTAGTGTTTCCTCTGCTGATGTCCTGGTCTGGTTCAGTAAACCCTCATCTTTCTAGTGTTTCCTCAGCTGATGTCCTGGTCTTGTTCAGTAAACCCTCATCTTTCTAGTGTTTCCTCAGCTGAGGCCCTGGTCTGGTTCAATTCAACCTGATCTTTCTAGTGTTTCCTCAGCTGATGTCCTGGTCTTGTTCAGTAAACCCTGATCTTTCTAGTGTTTCCTCAGCTGATGTCCTGGTCTTGTTCAGTAAACCCTGATCTTCCTAGTGTTTCCTCAGCTGATGTCCTGGTCTGGTTCAATTAAACCCTGATCTTTCTAGTGTTTCCTCAGCTGATGCCCTGGTCTGGTTCAATTAAACCTGATCTTTCTAGTGTTTCCTCAGCTGATGTCCTGGTCTTGTTCAGTAAACCCTCATCTTTCTAGTGTTTCCTCAGCTGATGTCCTGGTCTGGTTCAATTCAACCGGATCCTTCTAGTGTTTCCTCAGCTGATGTCCTGGTCTGGTTCAGTTAAACCCTCATCTTTCTAATGTTTCCTCAGCTGATGTCCTGGTCTGGTTCAGTAAACCCTCATCTTCCTAGTGTTTCCTCAGCTGATGTCCTGGTCTGGATCAGTTAAACCTGATCTTTCTAGTGTTTCCTCAGCTGATGTCCTGGTCTTGTTCAGTAAACCCTGATCTTTCTAGTGTTTCCTCAGCTGATGCCCTGGTCTGGTTCAATTCAACCTGATCTTTCTAGTGTTTCCTCAGCTGATGTCCTGGTCTGGATCAGTTAAACCTGATCTTTCTAGTATTTCCTCTGTTGATGCCCTGGTCTTGTTCAGTTAAACCCTGATCTTTCCAGTGTTTCCTCAGCTGATGTCCTGGTCTGGTTCAGTAAACCCTCATCTTTCTAGTGTTTCCTCAGCTGATGCCCTGGTCTGGTTCAATTCAACCTGATGTTTCTAGTGTTTCCTCTGCTGATGTCCTGGTCTGGTTCCGTTAAACCTGATCTTTCTAGTGTTTCCTCTGCTGATGTCCTGGTCTGGTTCAGTAAACCCTGATCTTTCTAGTGTTTCCTCAGCTGATGCCCTGGTCTGGTTCAATTAAACCTGATCTTTCTAGTGTTTCCTCAGCTGATGTCCTGGTCTTGTTCAGTAAACCCTGATCTTTCTAGTGTTTCCTCAGCTGATGCCCTGGTCTGGTTCAATTAAACCTGATCCTTCTAGTGTTTCCTCTGCTGATGTCCTGGTCTGGTTCAATTAAACCTGATCTTTCTAGTGTTTCCTCAGCTGATGTGTTGGTCTTGTTCAGTAAACCCTCATCTTTCTAGTGTTTCCTCAGCTGATGTCCTAGTCTTGTTCTGTCAACTTTGATCTTCCTAGTGTTTCCTCAGCTGATGTCCTGGTCTGGATCAGTTAAACCTGATCTTTCTAGTGTTTCCTCAGCTGATGTCCTGGTCTTGTTCAGTAAACCCTGATCTTTCTAGTGTTTCCTCAGCTGATGCCCTGGTCTGGTTCAATTCAACCTGATCTTTCTAGTGTTTCCTCAGCTGATGTCCTGGTCTTGTTCAGTAAACCCTGATCTTTCTAGTGTTTCCTCAGCTGATGTCCTGGTCTTGTTCAGTAAACCCTGATCTTTCTAGTGTTTCCTCAGCTGATGTCCTGGTCTGGTTCAATTAAACTCTGATCTTTCTAGTGTTTCCTCAGCTGATGTCCTGGTCTGGTTCAATTAAACCTGATCTTTCTAGTGTTTCCTCAGCTGATGTCCTGGTCTTGTTCAGTAAACCCTGATCTTTCTAGTGTTTCCTCAGCTGATGTCCTGGTCTTGTTCAGTAAACCCTGATCTTTCTAGTGTTTCCTCAGCTGATGTCCTGGTCTGGTTCAATTAAACCTGATCTTTCTAGTGTTTCCTCAGCTGATGCCCTGGTCTGGTTCAATTAAACCTGATCTTTCTAGTGTTTCCTCAGCTGATGTCCTGGTCTTGTTCAGTAAACCCTCATCTTTCTAGTGTTTCCTCAGCTGATGTCCTGGTCTGGTTCAATTCAACTGGATCCTTCTAGTGTTTCCTCAGCTGATGTCCTGGTCTGGTTCAGTTAAACCCTCATCTTTCTAGTGTTTCCTCAGCTGATGTCCTGGTCTGGTTCAGTAAACCCTCATCTTTCTAGTGTTTCCTCAGCTGATGTCCTGGTCTGGTTCAATTAAACCTGATGTTTCTAGTGTTTCCTCAGCTGATGTCCTGGTCTTGTTCAGTAAACCCTGATCTTTCTAGTGTTTCCTCAGCTGATGCCCTGGTCTGGTTCAATTCAACCTGATCTTTCTAGTGTTTCCTCAGCTGATGTCCTGGTCTGGATCAGTTAAACCTGATCTTTCTAGTGTTTCCTCTGTTGATGCCCTGGTCTTGTTCAGTTAAACCCTGATCTTTCTAGTGTTTCCTCAGCTGATGTCCTGGTCTGGTTCAGTAAACCCTGATCTTTCTAGTGTTTCCTCAGCTGATGTCCTGGTCTGGTTCAATTCAACCGGATCCTTCTAGTGTTTCCTCAGCTGATGTCCTGGTCTGGTTCAGTTAAACCCTCATCTTTCTAGTGTTTCCTCAGCTGATGTCCTGGTCTGGTTCAGTAAACCCTCATCTTCCTAGTGTTTCCTCAGCTGATGTCCTGGTCTGGATCAGTTAAACCTGATCTTTCTAGTGTTTCCTCAGCTGATGTCCTGGTCTTGTTCAGTAAACCCTGATCTTTCTAGTGTTTCCTCAGCTGATGCCCTGGTCTGGTTCAATTCAACCTGATCTTTCTAGTGTTTCCTCAGCTGATGTCCTGGTCTGGATCAGTTAAACCTGATCTTTCTAGTGTTTCCTCTGTTGATGCCCTGGTCTTGTTCAGTTAAACCCTGATCTTTCTAGTGTTTCCTCAGCTGATGTCCTGGTCTGGTTCAGTAAACCCTGATCTTCCTAGTGTTTCCTCAGCTGATGCCCTGGTCTGGTTCAATTAAACCTGATCTTTCTAGTGTTTCCTCAGCTGATGTCCTGGTCTTGTTCAGTAAACCCTCATCTTTCTAGTGTTTCCTCAGCTGATGTCCTGGTCTGGTTCAGTTAAACCTGATCTTTCTAGTGTTTCCTCAGCTGATGTGTTGGTCTTGTTCAGTAAACCCTGATCTTTCTAGTGTTTCCTCAGCTGATGCCCTGGTCTGGTTCAATTAAACCTGATCTTTCTAGTGTTTCCTCAGCTGATGTCCTGGTCTTGTTCAGTAAACCCTGATCTTTCAAGTGTTTCCTCAGCTGATGTCCTGGTCTTGTTCAGTAAACCCTGATCTTTCTAGTGTTTCCTCAGCTGATGTCCTGGTCTTGTTCAGTACACCCTGATCTTTCTAGTGTTTCCTCAGCTGATGTCCTGGTCTTGTTCAGTAAACCCTGATCTTTCTAGTGTTTCCTCAGCTGATGTCCTGGTCTGGTTCAGTAAACCCTGATCTTTCTAGTGTTTCCTCAGCTGATGTCCTGGTCTGGTTCAATTAAACTCTGATCTTTCTAGTGTTTCCTCAGCTGATGCCCTGGTCTGGTTCAGTAAACCTTCATCTTTCTAGTGTTTCCTCAGCTGATGCCCTGGTCTGGTTCAATTAAACCTGATCTTTCTAGTGTTTCCTCAGCTGATGTCCTGGTCTTGTTCAGTAAACCCTGATCTTTCTAGTGTTTCCTCAGCTGATGTCCTGGTCTTGTTCAGTACACCCTGATCTTTCTAGTGTTTCCTCAGCTGATGTCCTGGTCTGGTTCAATTAAACTCTGATCTTTCTAGTGTTTCCTCAGCTGATGTCCTGGTCTGGTTCAATTAAACTCTGATCTTCCTAGTGTTTCCTCAGCTGATGTCCTGGTCTTGTTCAGTAAACCCTGATCTTTCTAGTGTTTCCTCAGCTGATGCCCTGGTCTGGTTCAATTAAACCTGATCTTTCTAGTGTTTCCTCAGCTGATGTCCTGGTCTTGTTCAGTAAACCCTGATCTTTCTAGTGTTTCCTCAGCTGATGTCCTGGTCTGGTTCAGTAAACCCTGATCTTTCTAGTGTTTCCTCAGCTGATGTCCTGGTCTGGTTCAATTAAACTCTGATCTTTCTAGTGTTTCCTCAGCTGATGCCCTGGTCTGGTTCAGTAAACCCTGATCTTTCTAGTGTTTCCTCAGCTGATGCCCTGGTCTGGTTCAATTAAACCTGATCTTTCTAGTGTTTCCTCAGCTGATGTCCTGGTCTTGTTCAGTAAACCCTGATCTTTCTAGTGTTTCCTCAGCTGATGTCCTGGTCTTGTTCAGTAAACCCTGATCTTTCTAGTGTTTCCTCAGCTGATGTCCTGGTCTGGTTCAATTAAACTCTGATCTTTCTAGTGTTTCCTCAGCTGATGTCCTGGTCTGGTTCAATTAAACTCTGATCTTCCTAGTGTTTCCTCAGCTGATGTCCTGGTCTTGTTCAGTAAACCCTGATCTTTCTAGTGTTTCCTCAGCTGATGTCCTGGTCTGGTTCAATTAAACTCTGATTTTTCTAGTGTTTCCTCAGCTGATGCCCTGGTCTGGTTCAGTAAACCCTGATCTTTCTAGTGTTTCCTCAGCTGATGTCCTGGTCTGGTTCAATTAAACTCTGATCTTCCTAGTGTTTCCTCAGCTGATGCCCTGGTCTTGTTCAGTAAAACCCTCATCTTTCTAGTGTTTCCTCAGCTGATGTCCTGGTCTGGTTCAATTAAACCTGATCTTTCTAGTGTGTCTTAATGGATCTATTTTCAGAGATCTGCATCATTTGGCTCTGCTCACTAATAAAAGCTAGACTGGTAGCCCCACAGATGGCTCTTCATTTGGTACCAGTTTGGCAACGGAAACCCAATCTAGAACAAGTGTTATTAGCTGAACAGTCCTTCAGTGTGTCCTTTAAAGCATGTTGATGACAAAATGTAGGGAGAAAAGCAGTTAAAGAGGCACAATCATAATTTGCTTTTTTTTCATGCTGTCACCAGGAGAGTGATTAATCATTCAACCAATCAGCATTCTGCTCTGAGTCAAGCTCTACCTTTTAGGATCCAATTGATACACCTATGATACTCTTCTGTAGGGTAACCTAAAAGGTAGGCCAGCATGGATAGGTTAGTTTGGAACCTTTCCAAAGTTAGGACAAAACAAGTGCAAGCTCAACAGGTGTCTCCTATGGCCCCGCCCCCTGTATCTTACCTGTCTGACTTTCAGCTCCTCCTCCTCCTCCTCCACTATTCAGCAGTTTGTGTCCATTACCTGAGTCACAAATGTAATAATCAATAGTTACCTGGACTGATTCTAGATTCTGTCATAAAGGTGTGAATATTTGTGTTTTTAGGTGTGCCTTATTCACTTTGAGATTCTGAGTCGCCATCATGACCTGCAGACGAAACAGAACAATGACTAATCATTTATTCAATAAGAACTGTAAATGAAAACATAAAAAAAATCTCCATACATGTGTTAACATATCTATAAATATGCCTGTCTGCTGTAGCAGGTGGCAGTTATGCTGCTATAGGCTCAGACTGCGGCGCTCCACCTCCAAGTTATGATGCCTTAGGCTTAGACGTCAGCATTAAACCCACCTCTTACTAATGATTTGAAGAGCTAAGGCTGCAGTTAACCCTATCTCCCCAGTCTATTATTATCATCTTAGACTGTAGCTATCCCTACCATCCAGGTCTATCATAATAATCTTAGACTGTAGTTATCCCTACCTCCCAGGTCTATTATTATCATCTTAGACTGCAGTTACCCCTACCTCCCAGGTCTATTATTATCATCTTAGACTGCAGTTAACCCTACCTCCCAGGTCTATTATTATCATCTTAGACTGCAGTTAACCCTACCTCCCAGGTCCTCATTATTCAAGACTGCAGTACCTCCCAGGTCTATTATTATCATCTTAGACTGCAGTTAACCCTACCTCCCAGGTCTATTATTATCATCTTAGACTGCAGGTAACCCTACCTCCCAGGTCTATTATTATCATCTTAGACTGCAGGTAACCCTACCTCCCAGGTCTATTATTATCATCTTAGACTGCAGTTAACCCTACCTCCCAGGTCTATTATTATCATCTTAGACTGCAGGTAACCCTACCTCCCAGGTCTATTATTATCATCTTAGACTGCAGGTTATCTACCTCCCAGGTCTATTATTATCATCTTAGACTGCAGGTAACCCTACCTCCCAGGTCTATTATTATCATCTTAGACTGCAGGTAACCCTACCTCCCAGGTCTATTATTATCATCTTTGACTGCAGTTATCCCTACCTCCCAGGTCTATTATTATCATCTTAGACTGCAGGTAACCCTACCTCCCAGGTCTATTATTATCATCTTAGACTGCAGTTATCCCTACCTCCCAGGTCTATTATTATCATCTTAGACTGCAGTTATCCCTACCTCCCAGGTCTATTATTATCATCTTAGACTGCAGGTAACCCTACCTCCCAGGTCTATTATTATCATCTTAGACTGCAGTTATCCCTACCTCCCAGGTCTATTATTATCATCTTAGACTGCAGTTAACCCTACCTCCCAGGTCTATTATTATCATCTTAGACTGCAGTAACCCTACCTCCCAGGTCTATTATTATCATCTTAGACTGCAGGTAACCCTACCTCCCAGGTCTATTATTATCATCTTAGACTGCAGTTAACCCTACCTCCCAGGTCTATTATTATCATCTTAGACTGCAGTTAACCCTACCTCCCAGGTCTATTATTATCATCTTAGACTGCAGGTAACCCTACCTCCCAGGTCTATTATTATCATCTTAGACTGCAGGTAACCCTACCTCCCAGGTCTATTATTATCATCTTAGACTGCAGTTACCCTACCTCCCAGGTCTATTATTATCATCTTAGACTGCAGGTAACCCTACCTCCCAGGTCTATTATTATCATCTTAGACTGCAGGTAACCCTACCTCCCAGGTCTATTATTATCATCTTAGACTGCAGTTAACCCTACCTCCCAGGTCTATTATTATCATCTTAGACTGCAGTTAACCCTACCTCCCAGGTCTATTATTATCATCTTAGACTGCAGTTAACCCTACCTCCCAGGTCTATTATTATCATCTTAGACTTAAGTTACCCCTACCTCCCAGGTCTATTATTATCATCTTAGACTGCAGGTAACCCTACCTCCCAGGTCTATTATTATCATCTTAGACTGCAGGTAACTCTACCTCCCAGGTCTATTATTATCATCTTAGACTGCAGTTACCCCTACCTCCCAGGTCTATTATTATCATCTTAGACTGCAGTTACCCCTACCTCCCAGGTCTATTATTATCATCTTAGACTGCAGTTAACCCTACCTCCCAGGTCTATTATTATCATCTTAGACTGCAGTTACCCCTACCTCCCAGGTCTATTATTATCATCTTAGACTGCAGTTAACCCTACCTCCCAGGTCTATTATTATCATCTTAGACTGCAGTTAACCCTACCTCCCAGGTCTATTATTATCATCTTAGACTGCAGTTAACCCTACCTCCCGGGTCTATTATTATCATCTTAGACTGCAGTTAACCCTACCTCCCGGGTCTATTATTATCATCTTAGACTGCAGTTAACCCTTCCTCCCGGGTCTATTATTATCATCTTAGACTGCAGGTAACCCTACCTCCCAGGTCTATTATTATCATCTTAGACTGCAGGTAACCCTTCCTCCCAGGTCTATTATTATCATCTTAGACTGCAGTTATCCCTACCTCCCAGGTCTATTATTATCATCTTAGACTGCAGTTATCCCTACCTCCCAGGTCTATTATTATCATCTTAGACTGCAGTTAACCCTACCTCCCAGGTCTATTATTATCATCTTAGACTGCAGGTAACCCTACCTCCCAGGTCTATTATTATCATCTTAGACTGCAGTTAACCCTACCTCCCAGGTCTATTATTATCATCTTAGACTGCAGGTAACCCTACCTCCCAGGTCTATTATTATCATCTTAGACTGCAGGTAACCCTATCTCCCAGGTCTATTATTATCATCTTAGACTGCAGGTAACCCTACCTCCCAGGTCTATTATTATCATCTTAGACTGCAGTTATCCCTACCTCCCAGGTCTATTATTATCATCTTAGACAGCAGGTAACCCTACCTCCCAGGTCTATTATTATCATCTTAGACTGCAGGTAACCCTACCTCCCAGGTCTATTATTATCATCTTAGACTGCAGTTAACCCTACCTCCCAGGTCTATTATTATCATCTTAGACTGCAGGTAACCCTACCTCCCAGGTCTATTATTATCATCTTAGACTGCAGTTATCCCTACCTCCCAGGTCTATTATTATCATCTTAGACTGCAGGTAACCCTACCTCCCAGGTCTATTATTATCATCTTAGACTGCAGGTAACCCTACCTCCCAGGTCTATTATTATCATCTTAGACTGCAGTTATCCCTACCTCCCAGGTCTATTATTATCATCTTAGACTGCAGTTAACCCTACCTCCCAGGTCTATTATTATCATCTTAGACTGCAGTTAACCCTACCTCCCAGGTCTATTATTATCATCTAAGACTGCAGGTAACCCTACCTCCCAGGTCAATTATTATCATCTTAGACTGCAGGTAACCCTACCTCCCAGGTCTATTATTATCATCTTAGACTGCAGGTAACCCTACCTCCCAGGTCTATTATTATCATCTTAGACTGCAGGTAACCCTACCTCCCAGGTCAATTATTATCATCTTAGACTGCAGGTAACCCTACCTCCCAGGTCTATTATTATCATCTTAGACTGCAGGTAACCCTACCTCCCAGGTCTATTATTATCATCTTAGACTGCAGGTAACCCTACCTCCCAGGTCTATTATTATCATCTAAGACTGCAGGTAACCCTACCTCCCAGGTCAATTATTATCATCTTAGACTGCAGGTAACCCTACCTCCCAGGTCTATTATTATCATCTTAGACTGCAGGTAACCCTACCTCCCAGGTCTATTATTATCATCTTAGACTGCAGTTATCCCTACCTCCCAGGTCTATTATTATCATCTTAGACTGCAGGTAACCCTACCTCCCAGGTCTATTATTATCATCTTAGACTGCAGTTAACCCTACCTCCCAGGTCTATTATTATCATCTTAGACTGCAGTTAACCCTACCTCCCAGGTCTATTATTATCATCTTAGACTGCAGTTAACCCTACCTCCCAGGTCTATTATTATCATCTTAGACTTAAGTTACCCCTACCTCCCAGGTCTATTATTATCATCTTAGACTGCAGGTAACCCTACCTCCCAGGTCTATTATTATCATCTTAGACTGCAGGTAACTCTACCTCCCAGGTCTATTATTATCATCTTAGACTGCAGTTACCCCTACCTCCCAGGTCTATTATTATCATCTTAGACTGCAGTTACCCCTACCTCCCAGGTCTATTATTATCATCTTAGACTGCAGGTAACCCTACCTCCCAGGTCTATTATTATCATCTTAGACTGCAGTTACCCCTACCTCCCAGGTCTATTATTATCATCTTAGACTGCAGTTAACCCTACCTCCCAGGTCTATTATTATCATCTTAGACTGCAGTTACCCCTACCTCCCAGGTCTATTATTATCATCTTAGACTGCAGTTAACCCTACCTCCCAGGTCTATTATTATCATCTTAGACTGCAGTTAACCCTACCTCCCAGGTCTATTATTATCATCTTAGACTGCAGTTAACCCTACCTCCCGGGTCTATTATTATCATCTTAGACTGCAGTTAACCCTACCTCCCGGGTCTATTATTATCATCTTAGACTGCAGTTAACCCTACCTCCCAGGTCTATTATTATCATCTTAGACTGCAGTTATCCCTACCTCCCGGGTCTATTATTATCATCTTAGACTGCAGGTAACCCTACCTCCCAGGTCTATTATTATCATCTTAGACTGCAGGTAACCCTTCCTCCCAGGTCTATTATTATCATCTTAGACTGCAGTTACCCCTACCTCCCAGGTCTATTATTATCATCTTAGACTGCAGTTATCCCTACCTCCCAGGTCTATTATTATCATCTTAGACTGCAGTTAACCCTACCTCCCAGGTCTATTATTATCATCTTAGACTGCAGGTAACCCTACCTCCCAGGTCTATTATTATCATCTTAGACTGCAGTTAACCCTACCTCCCAGGTCTATTATTATCATCTTAGACTGCAGGTAACCCTACCTCCCAGGTCTATTATTATCATCTTAGACTGCAGTTAACCCTACCTCCCAGGTCTATTATTATCATCTTAGACTGCAGGTAACCCTACCTCCCAGGTCTATTATTATCATCTTAGACTGCAGGTAACCCTATCTCCCAGGTCTATTATTATCATCTTAGACTGCAGGTAACCCTACCTCCCAGGTCTATTATTATCATCTTAGACTGCAGTTATCCCTACCTCCCAGGTCTATTATTATGATCTTAGACAGCAGGTAACCCTACCTCCCAGGTCTATTATTATCATCTTAGACTGCAGGTAACCCTACCTCCCAGGTCTATTATTATCATCTTAGACTGCAGTTAACCCTACCTCCCAGGTCTATTATTATCATCTTAGACTGCAGGTAACCCTACCTCCCAGGTCTATTATTATCATCTTAGACTGCAGTTATCCCTACCTCCCAGGTCTATTATTATCATCTTAGACTGCAGGTAACCCTACCTCCCAGGTCTATTATTATCATCTTAGACTGCAGGTAACCCTACCTCCCAGGTCTATTATTATCATCTTAGACTGCAGTTATCCCTACCTCCCAGGTCTATTATTATCATCTTAGACTGCAGTTAACCCTACCTCCCAGGTCTATTATTATCATCTTAGACTGCAGTTAACCCTACCTCCCAGGTCTATTATTATCATCTTAGACTGCAGGTAACCCTACCTCCCAGGTCTATTATTATCATCTTAGACTGCAGGTAACCCTACCTCCCAGGTCTATTATTATCATCTTAGACTGCAGTTATCCCTACCTCCCAGGTCTATTATTATCATCTTAGACTGCAGTTAACCCTACCTCCCAGGTCTATTATTATCATCTTAGACTGCAGGTAACCCTACCTCCCAGGTCTATTATTATCATCTTAGACTGCAGTTAACCCTACCTCCCAGGTCTATTATTATCATCTTAGACTGCAGTTAACCCTACCTCCCAGGTCTATTATTATCATCTTAGACTGCAGGTAACCCTACCTCCCAGGTCTATTATTATCATCTTAGACTGCAGGTAACCCTACCTCCCAGGTCTATTATTATCATCTTAGACTGCAGGTAACCCTACCTCCCAGGTCTATTATTATCATCTTAGACTGCAGGTAACCCTACCTCCCAGATTATTGGCCTAGACTGCAGAACAATTGCCATCTCCAAAGTATGCTTCCACAAGTTAAAAAAATGTGAACTTCCTCAATGTAGTAATTTTCACTCATTTTTTGATTGATCTCATTCTCAGTGTTTACCTGCAGAACCTCCTGCTGTTCCTTCTCTTGTTCCTTCCCCTTCCGTTCCACCGTTTGTTCCTCCTGCTGTTCCACCGTTTGTTCCTCCTGCTGTTCCATCGTGTGTTCCTCCTCCTGCTGTTCCATCGTGTTCTCCTCCTCCTGCTGCTCCATCATGTGTTCCTCCTCCTGCTGTTCCATCGTGTGTTCCTCCTCCTGCTGTTCCATCGTGTGTTCCTCCTCCTGCTGTTCCATCGTGTGCTCCTCCTCCTGCTGCTCCATTGTGTGTTCCTCCTCCTGCTGTTCCATCGTGTGTTCCTCCTCCTGCTGCTCCATCGTGTGTTCCTCCTCCTGCTGTTCCATCATATGTTCCTCCTCCTGCTGTTCCATCTCCTGCTGAATGACTGCTGGAAGCTAGAATTCAACACAAGCCTTCCTCAGATGAACTCACTGAAAAGGACCCACAGTGACACAGGTGTCACATGACCTTTACATGTCCTTTAAATGACCCTAGGCTAATTTTCCCTTGATTTGAACTCATGAAGACTGACTGGTCAGGTGAATTAGTGTACACATCCGTTGTTAAGTACAGGAGTCATATATGGTCATGGTGGTGGTTCCTTTCTCTGCTCTGGTAAACCAGAAAGCCAGACCTCGATGCATGCTTGGTCTAGACTCTTCACTACCCAATGTCTACAGGGCAACCACAGATAACGTGTATATTGTTAGTTCAGGCAGCCACGCTGAGTCAAATACCGCCATAATTGATATCAGCTGATCTCATGCAAGCCCTCACCAGCCGATGGCCAGCTGATTTGCCCTGGGCTAATGGCTCTCATGCTGCCTCATTTAAACTGCTGCCTGGCTATGCTCTGCAACGCTCTGAGCAAACTGTTCTTGAAACCGCGCCCCCCCCCCCCCAGCTCCTCTTTAATTCTGCTTCTGACTTAATCAGTGTCGTTCTGTTTTCATTCATGCCTACTCTGCTCTGGGGTTTTGTTGCTTCTCTCCCTGCCTCTGGCTTTCCTTATCCGCATAGGGAGAGCCTTCATGAAGGCTGTTCCAGCTTGATACTTTCCATGCGGGATAGTGGAAGGGCAGGGGGATCCCAGAACAGCCACACTGCTAGACATAAATAACACTAAAAAGCGCTAACTAATAACTACTAAAAAATGAATATTTGTCAGAGTATGTGTGTTTCTTGACAGTGATCCCGACTGAAATGAGCTCTCTAGTAAAAATAATGACTTAAAGTAAACAGCAGCTCCTGTGAGAAATAAGTTTTACAGTTTTACAGGTTTTGCAGTTTTACAAAAATAGTTTCAGAAATAAATATTCAGCACAAGCTAACTGCCAAACATGCTGCTAACAGTACGGGCAGAAAGATTCATTTGGACTCTCCAAGTCTTTTACTGTGGGTGTTTCTAAATCTACAGGTCTGATGCTCAGTTTGCCACAGGAAATTTTTACAAGACTGACAACATAAACCAGTCAGTTTTTTTTTTTTCAGTTTTCAAATATTTGTTTTGGTTAAAAAACCCAGAAAACTATTTATTTTTTTATTAAACATTAATTCTGACCAATGCTGCTGAATTCAAATAAAAACAAAAACAAAAATGTGCCACTAAGCAATTAAGACTGGGAAGTTAATTTATTTTCCAACAATAAATAGTAATAATAAATGAACTAAAAACACCAAATGTGACAAATATGTAAAATTTGAAATCACTGGTGTCTTAATAATAGCATAAATGTGTTTAATGTGGTTCACTGAGTCTGTGTCATATCCTTATGATTGAGAAACAATGGGTGTGGGTTCTCATAGCCTAAAGTGCATTAAGAGATTTTATATTAGATTATTATGGTTAAAAAATGTCAGGCTGAAAGTCCAGCAGGCGGTGCTGTAGCCTTGGTTCTGAATCATCATGCTCTATTGGCTGATGGAGAACCTTCAGGAAGGCCAGTGTACTTCCAGATTAATCCGGATTAAACCTGAGACTGAGAGGAAACAAATGAACGTTTTATAATGTATAACCTGATCAGGGCTAACTCACCTGAAACTCCGGACGCCAACACCGACGTGACGGTCTGCTGCACGCTGGCGAGTCCTGCTGTAGATAGAGGGACGGGGGAGGGGGTCATGATGAATTGCATTATTGTTTTCAGAAGAAACTCAACTATCAAGATTAGACCTTGGTGGATGGGAACATAGAATCTACAATGACTCTAAAATTAGGGTCATTGCTACAGAGCGAATTATCTAAAGCCTGGAAAGGGAAGGATATCCCTGAGCCTAAAAAACAACAAAAAAAACATGTTTTCATGAATACATACAGTGCTTAACAAATTTATTAGACCACCTGTCATAAAAACGAGAAAACAAAAATATTTTAGAAATCTTTCAAAAACTTGTTTTAAACTGACAATGTTATTGTCAATTATTTGGCAAATAACAAACTGAAACAACTGAATAGTCCTTTTTCACACATAATAACCAAAAACCTTGATGTTTTGAACGGCCTCCTTTGGCCTTGATAACAGCTTCATTCTTGCTGCCATCGTTTTTATGGATTTTCCACAGTCTCTTTTGTTATTGAGCTCCAAATAGTTTCAAAAATTAACAGACTTGCTGTGCCATCAATCTTTGAATCTACTAAATCCCAAATCTGTTCAATAGGATTCAAATCTGGACTTTGACTTGGCCAGTCCATCAGTTCCAGTACTCCAGAGTCCTTTTTCTTGCTCAGATAGTCTCTGCACAGCTCTGAAGTCTGCTTGGGTGCATTGTCTTGTTGGTATATGAACCCACGACCAATCAGATTCAGTCCAGAAGGATCCCACGATGCACTAAGATGTTGTGGTAGATGTTCTTGTTCATGATCCCGTCCATTTTCACTCATTTGCCCACGCCGTATCCACAGATGGAACCCCGTACCATAATGGACTCTCCGCCATGTTTCTCTGTGGGTGCATCTGGCATCAAAACCTTCTCCAGCTTTTCTGCAGACATAAACACGACCATGCTGACCCAAGAGTTCAAACTTGGACTGGTCCGTCCAGAGGACCTTCTTCCAGTCATCAACAGTCCAGTGTTTGTGCTCCCTGGATAATCTGAGGCCTTTCTGGATGTTTGCAGGCTCAATAATGGCTTCTTAGCAGCTGTTCTTCCCTCTAAGCCTTGTTCCCTCAGTTGTCTGCTTATGGTCATTCTGGAGACTTCCTCAGACTCTGATCTAGAAGATTCATCTCTGCCTGAAGATTTGCAGTGGTCTTCCTTCTGTCTCTAGTACTTCAAATCTTGAGGTGTCTGACATCTGCTTCAGTTAACTTTGGTTTCCTGCCTCTTCCTTGGCGCATTTTCTAAGTACCAGTCTGGGCGACTGACTCCAAAGCATCCTTGACCACACTGTGAGAACACTTTATGTCTTTCTCTGTTTGTCTCAGAGACCATCCAGCATCATGAAGTGCTTTAAAACGGACTCTTTTATTTTCAGTCAGCTCTCCACGTTTTACCATTTTGAACAGGAATGAGGAATTTCAAATTGAATTCACCTTTTTATACCCAAATTTGAGCTGGCTCACTGGGCTTTTCTGAGAAGTTAGAAAAGAATCAAGTATAACATTCAACAACTAAAACCGATTTCTCTGTTCAGGAATGACAGTAAATAACTATAACTTGACATATTAATCAAGAAATAATGATGTGCTTTACTATGTTTTCAGTTTTGTTGTAAATCACTAAATTTGAAAATTCATGGATAACAATAAAGATTATATTTCAGCATTAAAAATATCATTTGGGTTAAAGAGCTTCTACATATTGGTGTATTAACCATTGCAGAAACATCAAAAATGATTTTGGTAATTACCAATGCTGTTAATTTAGGGCAGCTGTGGCAGAAACCTGACTGTGGTTAGGGTTAGGGTGGTCTAATACATTTGTTAAGCACTGTATACATATAAAAAAGATCAGCATGTTAAATCTGATTTAACTGTTACATTAACAAATTGTTCACCATGTAAACATGACTGTTCAATATATTAACATCACTCTTCTTTTTATTAACATAACTCTCCTCTATATTAACATAACTCTCCTCTAAGTTAACATAACTCTCCTCTATGTTAACATAACTCTCCTCTATGTTAACATAACTCTCCTCTATGTTAACATAACTCTCCTCTATATTAACATAATTCTCCTCTATATTAACATAACTCTCCTCTATGTTAACATAAGTCTCCTCTATGTTAACATAACTCTCCTCTGAGTTAACATAACTCTCCTCTATATTAACATAACTCTCCTCTATGTTAACATAACTCTCCTCTATGTTAACATAACTCTCCTCTATATTAACATAACTCTCCTCTATGTTAACATAACTCTCCTCTATATTAACATAACTCTCCTCTATGTTAACATAACTCTCCTCTATATTAACATAATTCTCCTCTATATTAACATAACTCTCCTCTATGTTAACATAAGTCTCCTCTATGTTAACATAACTCTCCTCTGAGTTAACATAACTCTCCTCTATATTAACATAACTCTCCTCTATGTTAACATAACTCTCCTCTATATTAACATAACTCTCCTCTATGTTAACATAACTCTCCTCTATATTAACATAACTCTCCTCTATATTGACATAACTCTCCTCTATATTAACATAACTCTCCTCTAAGTTAACATAACTCTCCTCTATGTTAACATAACTCTCCTCTATGTTAACATAACTCTCCTCTATATTAACATAACTCTCCTCTATGTTAACATAACTCTCCTCTATATTAACATAACTCTCCTCTATGTTAACATAACTCTCCTCTATATTAACATAACTCTCCTCTATGTTAACATAACTCTCCTCTATATTAACATAACTCTCCTCTATGTTAACATAACTCTCCTCTATATTAACATAACTCTCCTCTAAGTTAACATAACTCTCCTCTATGTTAACATAACTCTCCTCTATATTAACATAACTCTCCTCTATATTAACATAACTCTCCTCTATGTTAACATAACTCTCCTCTAAGTTAACATAACTCTCCTCTATATTAACATAACTCTCCTCTAAGTTAACATAACACTCCTCTATATTAACATAACTCTCCTCTAAGTTAACATAACACTCCTCTATATTAACATAACTCTCCTCTAAGTTAACATAACTCTCCTCTATATTAACATAACTCTCCTCTAAGTTAACATAACACTCCTCTATATTAACATAACTCTCCTCTAAGTTAACATAACTCTCCTCTAAGTTAACATAACTCTCCTCTAAGTTAACATAACTCTCCTCTATATTAACATAACTCTCCTCTATGTTAACATAACTCTCCTCTAAGTTAACATAACTCTCCTCTATGTTAACATAACTCTCCTCTACATTAACATAACTCTCCTCTATATTAACATAACTCTCCTCTATGTTAACATTACTCTCCTCTATATTAACATAACTCTCCTCTATGTTAACATAACTCTCCTCTATGTTAACATAACTCTCCTCTAAGTTAACATAACTCTCCTCTATATTAACATAACTCTCCTCTAAGTTAACATAACTCTCCTCTATATTAACATAACTCTCCTCTAAGTTAACATAACTCTCCTCTATGTTAACATAACTCTCCTCTATTAACATAACTCTCCTCTAAGTTAACATAACTCTCCTCTATATTAACATAACTCTCCTCTAAGTTAACATAACTCTCCTCTATGTTAACATAACTCTCCTCTATGTTAACATAACTCTCCTCTATTAACATAACTCTCCTCTATGTTAACATAACTCTCCTCTATATTAACATAACTCTCCTCTAAGTTAACATAACTCTCCTCTATATTAACATAACTCTCCTCTATGTTAACATAACTCTCCTCTAAGTTAACATAACTCTCCTCTATGTTAACATAACTCTCCTCTATATTAACATAACTCTCCTCTATATTAACATAACTCTCCTCTATGTTAACATAACTCTCCTCTATATTAACATAACTCTCCTCTATGTTAACATAACTCTCCTCTATATTAACATAACTCTCCTCTATGTTAACATAACTCTCCTCTATGTTAACATAACTCTCCTCTATATTAACATAACTCTCCTCTAAGTTAACATAACTCTCCTCTATATTAACATAACTCTCCTCTATATTAACATAACTCTCCTCTATGTTAACATAACTCTCCTCTAAGTTAACATAACTCTCCTCTATGTTAACATAACTCTCCTCTATATTAACATAACTCTCCTCTATATTAACATAACTCTCCTCTATGTTAACATTACTCTCCTCTATATTAACATAACTCTCCTCTATGTTAACATAACTCTCCTCTATATTAACATAACTCTCCTCTAAGTTAACATAACTCTCCTCTAAGTTAACATAACTCTCCTCTATATTAACATAACTCTCCTCTAAGTTAACATAACTCTCCTCTATATTAACATAACTCTCCTCTATGTTAACATAACTCTCCTCTATGTTAACATAACTCTCCTATATTAACATAACTCTCCTCTAAGTTAACATAACTCTCCTCTATATTAACATAACTCTCCTCTAAGTTAACATAACTCTCCTCTATATTAACATAACTCTCCTCTATATTAACATAACTCTCCTCTATGTTAACATAACTCTCCTCTATGTTAACATAACTCTCCTCTATGTTAACATAACTCTCCTCTAAGTTAACATAACTCTCCTCTATATTAACATAACTCTCCTCTAAGTTAACATAACTCTCCTCTATATTAACATAACTCTCCTCTATGTTAACATAACTCTCCTCTATGTTAACATAACTCTCCTATATTAACATAACTCTCCTCTAAGTTAACATAACTCTCCTCTATATTAACATAACTCTCCTCTAAGTTAACATAACTCTCCTCTATATTAACATAACTCTCCTCTATGTTAACATTACTCTCCTTTATATTAACACAACTCTCCTCTATGTTAACATTACTCTCCTTTATATTAACACAACTCTCCTCTATGTTAACATTACTCTCCTTTATATTAACACAACTCTCCTCTATGTTAACATTACTCTCCTTTATATTAACACAACTCTCCACTATATTCATGTTAGTTCGTCCTACACTAACAAAACATTGATTCTGTCTCCATCTCTTCCTCCCTTGCCCTTTCATTGTCATCTATCTTCATTTCTACCTGTCCTTTCCTATGTTTCTCTCTTCATTTGTCCTTCTATCCCTTATTCATCTCTTTGTTTCCTCTCAGTTGTATGTTAAAATACTTGTTTTTAATCTTTCACACCTGAAATGGATTTTGGTCGATATAGCTGTCATTCTCATTCAGAGTGAACTGATCAACCATTGTGATTGGAGAAGCACCTTCAAAAAGATGTTTCATCTTTAACATGACTGATCATGTAACCCATGAATGAGTTTGAAAGGTATGTCTATAATTGTGATCAAATGCAGTTGGTGTTTATGCAGGTTTATGATTGAGGTCAAAGGTCACAGTGTGGTTAAGCCTCTCACCCTCATCAATCCTATCCTGACTCTTGGAGTCATCATCATCTGGAAAGGAAGAGACATTCTTCTGAGTCAAAGATGTTTAACAATCTGTTTATATTATAGATCTTTTATAATGATAAATTATTGATTATTTATGTTTGATCAGCAGTTTCACTGGTGATCTTGATACCATTTTAATGTCTTATACTTCTAGACGATAACACCATTAACATAACCGGGAGTCACATCTAACAGCTGTTTTCTTCAAAAAAACAAATCATTGACAGGAAACACTCAAGAAACTTATATACTGAAAAAAATATTTAGAAATGTGATGGAAAAATGAACCAAACTGAAGCACATGCAGGTCAGGTATAGGAGAATATGTCGGTTCAGCTCCACCCCACATACACCTGGTGCTTTCCCAGCCTTCAGCTTGTTCACTGCCTCTCGAGTGTCCTCAACAATTTGTGGATCAGCTTACAGGTGGGTCCACACTCCCTGCATCTGCAGCATCCCACGACTCATGACTGGGAACATCTGCCTTATACAGCTCCTCAAAGTTGGCAGACATTTATTCCTTGATACGTGTACCTCTGTCAGGATCGTACCATCAGGCACCTTCACTGCTGAGCAGTGCATGGAGGATTCAGCTGACCTCAGGCTCTGTATGGACCTGTAAGCCAGGTGGGCCTTACCTGTGCCCAGGTGGCCCTCTACTGTTTTACAAAGGCCCCAAATGCTGGCCTCTGCTTCTCTCTGTATCACCCTTGCATACTCATGCAACTCACCTAAATGGTGTCAATAGTTTCCACAGAGATGAGGCCCCTGTCCTCCACAGCAATTTTCATGCGATCATTGGCAGCAGTCAGGGTACCAGACCTGAAGTCTGCCCAGAGAGACCCAGGTGTTCCAAGAGTGGCCTCCAGCCCAGCCACACATGCCTGTGCAAACTCTGGCTCCCCAAAGCAACCAACATCCAATCTGATTGGACCAGAGTCAGCCTTCCTGGGGCACCCCAGCTGCAAGTTCAGGGCTGGGACTGAAGCCGATAGTCACTACAATAGAACTGGGAATTCATGAAAACCCTGCAGTCCCTGAACAGCCTTCAGTGTCTGCCTACAAGTACATGGCCAGTCTCCTCTTCGTCACACCATCATTGGAATACCAAGTCCAGCATCACAAATCAGGTCTCTGGAACCATGATCCAGCAGTCCTCAAGACTGCTGGCAAAGTCAAGGAGCATTGAGGAGCCTCGTCTCGTTGTCCAGAGCCGTGTGAACAAACACATGCTTTGTAGCCCTCTCTGTCAGTGCCAGTGGTAGCATCACCAAGAACGATCAAGGCATCACTCCTCGGGACCAAATCTACCACAGAGTTGAGTCTGGTGTAGAATGCTCCTTTGCAGAGAGATCACTCACCACTGTCAGAGCATTGACTGGGATGAACAAGACCGAGCCCAATCGATGGGTCAGTCTGGCATGCAGTAAACACATCCATCCATCAATGCAGCTGGACCAGTAGTACATGTACCCACCCATACCAGTTTCACCAGTGCCAGGCCACCCTGCCTCAGACAAGGCAGCAACAACAATCCCAGGCCGAGCCAGCTCCCTTGACACCCCAGGTATGCGAGAGTCCTTCTGAAGAGAATTCATGTACCAGGATCTGACCCAGAAAGACTGCCTCAGGTTGAGCCCAAACAGTCGAGAACCGGCTGATGACACCTCAGCACCACCAACGTTTAACCTACCTGATCAACACTTGTTGCTCAGGGATTTTCTCCTCATCCAGTAGCGAGAATCCCAAGGGCTTTACCTTACCGCCTTCATGTGACGTGCAGCTTGTCTAACAGCTGCAGCATCAGGAGTACTGTCCTTGCACGGATCTTCCATCCATAGTTGTTTAAGTGCAATGTAGTTTATGGGTGCTATTTAGAGTCCAACTTCGTATCACTTCCTTTCAGCCATGAACCAAAACTGCTGATTAGCTCATAGCTTTAGTTTGAAGCTAACATGATCGCGCTGGAAACACCCACTGAGAATGACAGCAGTCCTTTCAAAATAAGAGCATGTGTCTTACCCTCCTCCTCCTCAGACAGCTCCCCCTCCCCCCCCTCTGCTGCCTCGGTCTCCACCTCCTCCTGCTCCACCTCTGGAACAAAAAAGGAAACTAAATCTCAGCTGTGTGGGAAAAAATGGCTGATTGATCCAAATAAAGCAAAACAGTTCAATTTTTACCTTCCAGAGGAGCCGGAGACACAGAAACTGCAAGAAGGACGGTGGTCAAAACCAACCACAACTTCCTGTGAGGACCAGATCAGTGTAAAGATCAATATTCAAAAATCAGAAAAACACACTGATTAACATAGTTAGATACATTAATCAATACTGATAAATAAAGTCATTGATAGTGATAGATCAAATGATCAATACTGATCAATAAAGTCATTGATAGTGATAGATCAAACAATCAATACTGATCAATAAAGTCACTGATAGTGATAGATCAAACAATCAATACTGATCAATAAAGTCATTGATAGTGATTGATCAAACGATCAATACTGATCAATCAAGTCATTGATAGTGATAGATCAAACGATCAATACTGATCAATAAAGTCATTGATAGTGATAGATCAAACGATCAATACTGATCAATCAAGTCATTGATAGTGATAGAATAAACGATCAATACTGATCAATCAAGTCATTGATAGTGATAGATCAAACGATCAATACTGATCAATAAAGGCATTGATAGTGATGGATCAAACGATCAATACTGATCAATCAAGTCATTGATAGTGATAGATCAAACGATCAATACTGATCAATAAAGTCAGTGATATTGATTGATCAAATGATCAATGCTGATCAATAAAGTCAGTGATACTGATAGATCAAACAATCAATACTGATCAATCAAGTCATTGATAGTGATAGATCAAACAATCAATACTGATCAATAAAGTCATTGATATTGATAGATCAAATAATCAATACTGATCAATAAAGTCAGTGATAGTGATAGATCAAATGATCAATACTGATCATAAAGTCTGTGATATTGATAGATCAGACAATCAATACTGATCAATAAAGTCACTGATAGTGATAGATCAAACAATCAATACTGATCAATAAAGTCAGTGATATTGATAGATCAAATGATCAATGCTGATCAATAAAGTCAGTGATACTGATAGATCAAACAATCAATACTGATCAATAAAGTCACTGATAGTGATAGATCAAACAATCAATACTGATCAATAAAGTCAGTGATATTGATTGATCAAATGATCAATGCTGATCAATAAAGTCAGTGATACTGATAGATCAAACAATCAATACTGATCAATAAAGTCACTGATAGTGATAGATCAAACAATCAATACTGATCAATAAAGTCAGTGATATTTATTGATCAAATGATCAATGCTGATCAATAAAGTCTGTGATATTGATAGATCAGACAATCAATACTGATCAATAAAGTCATTGATAGTGATAGATCAAACGATCAATACTGATCAATAAAGTCACTGATATTGATTAATCAAATGATCAATGCTGATCAATAAAGTCAGTGATATTGATAGATCAAACAATCAATACTGATCAATAAAGTCAGTGATATTGATAGATCAAATGATCAATACTGATCAATAAAGTCAGTGATATTGATAGATCAAACGATCAATACTGATCAATAAAGTCATTGATAGTGATAGATCAAACGATCAATACTGATCAATAAAGTCATTGATAGTGATAGATCAAACGATCAATACTGATCAATCTAGTCATTGATAGTGAATGATCAAACATTCAGTACTGAGCAATAAAGTCAGTGATATAGATTGATCAAATGATCAATACTGATCAATAAAGTCAGTGATATTGATAGATCGAAAAATCAATACTGATCAATCAAGTCATTGATAGTGATAGATCAAACAATCAATACTGATCAATAAAGTCAGTGATAGTGATAGATCAAACAATCAATACTGATCAATAAAGTCAGTGATAGTGATAGATCAAACAATCAATACTGATGAATAAGGTCATTGATATTGATAGATCAAACAATCAATACTGATCAATAAAGTCAGTGATAGTGATAGATCAAATGATCAATACTGATCAATAAAGTCTGTGATATTGATAGATCAGACAATCAATACTGATCAATAAAGTCTGTGATATTGATAGATCAGACAATCAATACTGATCAATAAAGTCACTGATAGTCATAAATCAAATAATCAACAATTTTTAATTATATCATTGGCACTCTTAAATGTGAGCTGAGGATGGTTATTGATCATCCTCAAAAAGGATATTGATCACCCTCAAACATTTTATTGATCATCCTCAAACATATTGTTGATCAGTTCTGGAACATATTATTGATCAGTTCTAAAACATATTATTGATCAGTTCTAAAACATATGATTGATCATCCTTAAAAAGGTTATTGATCATCCTCAAACATATTATTGATCAGTTCTAAAATATATTATTGATCAGTTCTGAAACATATTATTGATCAGTTCTGAAACATGTTATTGATCAGTTCTGAAACATATTATTGATCAGTTCTGAAACATGTTATTGATCAGTTCTGAGACATATTATTGATCATCCTTAAAAAGGTTATTGATCATCCTCAAACATATTATTGATCAGTTCTAAAATATATTATTGATCAGTTCTGAAACATATTATTGATCAGTTCTGAAACATGTTATTGATCAGTTCTGAAACATATTATTGATCAGTTCTGAAACATGTTATTGATCAGTTCTGAGACATATTATTGATCAGTTCTGAAACATGTTATTGATCAGTTCTAAAACATATTATTGATCAGTTCTAAAACATATTATTGATCAGTTCTAAAACATATTATTGATCAGTTCTGAAACATATTATTGATCAGTTCTGAAACATATTATTGATCAGTTCTGAAACATATTATTGATCAGTTCTGAAACATGTTATTGATCATTTCTAAAACATATTATTGATCAGTTCTGAAACATGTTATTGATCAGTTCTGAAACATGTTATTGATCAGTTCTGAAACATATTATTGATCATCCTTAAAAAGGTTATTGATCATCCTCAAACATATTATTGATCAGTTCTAAAATATATTATTGATCAGTTCTGAAACATATTATTGATCAGTTCTGAAACATGTTATTGATCAGTTCTGAAACATATTATTGATCAGTTCTGAAACATGTTATTGATCAGTTCTGAGACATATTATTGATCAGTTCTGAAACATGTTATTGATCAGTTCTAAAACATATTATTGATCAGTTCTAAAACATATTATTGATCAGTTCTAAAACATATTATTGATCAGTTCTGAAACATATTATTGATCAGTTCTGAAACATATTATTGATCAGTTCTGAAACATATTATTGATCAGTTCTGAAACATGTTATTGATCATTTCTAAAACATATTATTGAGCAGTTCTGAAACATATTATTGATCAGTTCTAAAACATATTATTGATCAGTTCTGAAACATATTATTGATCAGTTCTGATACATGTTATTTATCAGTTCTAAAACATATGATTGATCAGTTCTGAAACATGTTATTGATCATTTCTAAAACATATTATTCATCAGTTCTAAAACATATTATTGATCATCCTTAAAAAGGTTATTGATCATCCTCAAACATATTATTGGTCAGTTCTGAAACATATTATTGATCAGTTCTGAAACATGTTATTGATCAGTTCTGAAACATGTTATTGATTATCCTCAAAAAGGTTATTGATCAGTTCTGAAACATATTATCGATCAGTTCTGAAACATATTATTGAGCAGTTCTGAAACATATTATTGATCAGTTCTGAAACATGTTATTGATCAGTTCTGAAACATATTATTGATCAGTTCTGAAACATATTATTGATCAGTTCTAAAACATATTATTGATCAGTTCTGAAACATGTTATTGATCAGTTCTAAAACATATTATTGATCAGTTCTGAAACATATTATTGATCAGTTCTGAAACATGTTATTGATCAGTTCTGAAACATATCATTTATCAGTTCTGAAACATATTATTGATCAGTTCTGAAACATATTATTGATCAGTTCTGAAACATGTTATTGATCAGTTCTGGAACATATTATTGATCAGTTCTGAAACATGTTATTGATCAGTTCTGAAACATGTTATTGATCAGTTCTGAAACATATTATTGATCAGTTCTGAAACATATTATTGATCAGTTCTGAAACATATTATTGAGCAGTTCTGAAACATATTATTGATCATCCTCAAAAAGGTTAATGATCATCCTCAAACATATTATTGATCAGTTCTAAAACATATTATTGAGCAGTTCTGAAACATGTTATTGATCAGTTCTGAAACATATTATTGATCAGTTCTGAAACATGTTATTGATCAACCTTAAACAGGTGACCGATCAGTTCTTATGTCCATGTAGAAATGTCTGGTTAGTCTACTGCAGATTACATTAACATTCATATATTTATTTATGCGTTGTAAAATTACTTCACATGTATGTGTATATATAAAGAGGCCAGTAGTTGCAGTTCTTTATTCCAGCGACCCCCCATGAGTTAGGGGCCCCTGGGGTCAGGACCACCATGGATTTGACCCCCTAGTCTCAAACACTGGTCTGATAGCTTTAATAAAGAGTGGTACTCACAGTGGCAGCATCCTGCAGTCTCTTCCTGTTTCAGAGCTTCTACAGCTCCACAGCTGCAGCTGCTGCTTTTGCTCTGACCAGGAGAGGGGCGGGGCTTTACCTGCTGATATTTTACTGACAGGTAGAGGGGGTGGGGCTTGACCTGCTGCCTCATTTTCTCCACAGTGATTTGACTTTTCACTATGATGTCATAACCATTAAAGGTAGACCTACCAGGAGCCATGTGGGGGTCTTAATGTGGTTTATTCATGGTCAGAGAAATTAAGTGCATTACCCACAATCCCAGACAGTAGGGAGGTCCCTGAGGGCTGGATCTTTTTAAAGTGAATGGTTGGGCACTCTGTGATGACATTAGAGGGTTAACCAAAGTTCCAGGATTAGGTCTCTATTATGCCTGCATTCATTACAGGATTTATCTGATAAAGATTCAAAACTCATAAGACCAAAAACTATGAACTAAGACATCTTCAGATGGACCATCAACCATTACTGACCTCTAGTTATTCAGTCTTTAATTATGAATAGATTTCATCAGTCCTCACCTCTGTCTCCTCACCTCTCCATCGGTCCTAGCACACTTTCCCCCTAGCACCTCTCTCTCCTCTCTGTCCTCTGCCATCTCCTACTCCCTGCACCTCTGCTCCTAGCACACTGGGCTGCCCCCCCTGCACCTCTCCATCTCCTAGCACACTCTCCCCCCCTAGCACCTCTCCTCCCTCTGCTCCTGATACCAGGCCCCTAGCACCTCTCTCTCTCCTCACTCTCTTCCTCCTCACCTCTGCAAACATCCTCCTCCTCTCTGATCCAGGCCCTCCTCTCTACAAACATCAGGGTCCTAGCACACTGGGCTGCCTCCTACCAGGCCCTAGCACCTCTGCAAACATCAGGGTCCTACACTGGGCTGCCAGATTGATACCAGGCCCTAGCACCTCCTCTGCAAACATCAGTCCTACACTGGGCTGCCAGAGTGATCCAGGCCTGATCTGCAAACATCAGTCCTAGCACTGGGCTGCCAGAGTGATACCAGGTTGATCTGCAAACATCAGGTCTTTAGCACACTGGGCTGCCAGAGTGATTAAGGCCCTTAGCACCTCTACAAACATCAGGGTCCTACACTGGTGTTCTGCCTTGATACCAGGCCCTAGACTTCTGCCTTTATCTGTTATATTTCCATGGCTGATATCCACACAATACACAGAAAAACCACAAAGCAATCAAATCACAAAGTGAGCAAACGTGGGCTGAAGCAGTGATGACCAGGCCCTGATCTGCAAACATCATTGACACTGGGCTTCCAAAAATATGACAGACAAAAATTTCAGCATCAGTGTGCAAAAATAATTAGAACAACATGAGCTGGGTTTTCTTTTTTAAAGGCTATTTTCCTTTTACTTTTGAGATATGAGGTGCTTAGCAGTGGCATTAGCCTGCAGGGATTTCTGTGAAAGTAGATCCTGTGGTTGTTTCCAGCTCAGAGATATGGCGCATAGCAGCTGTAGATTCAACGTTCTGTCTCCTTCTGCCCCACACTGAAATCCTCTGATCAGCTGTGTGGGTCTGCAGGCTTCTACAGGGATAATAACACCACACCCAGCTACAATCAGATAACATGAGCCAGTTACCTGGGGCTGCCAGAGTGATACCAGGCCCTAGCACCTCTGCAAACATCAGGGTCCTAGCACACTGGGCTGCCAGAGTGATACCAGGCCCTAGCACCTCTGCAAACATCAGGGTCCTAGCACACTGGGCTGCCAGAGTGATACCAGGCCCCAGCACCTCTGCAAACATCAGGGTCCTACACTGGGCTGCCAGAGTGATACCAGGCCCTAGCACCTCTGCAAACATCAGGGTCCTAGCACACTGGGCTGCCAGAGTGATACCAGGCCCTAGCACCTCTGCAAACATCAGGGTCCTAGCACACTGGGCTGCCAGAGTGATACCAGGCCCCAGCACCTCTGCAAACATCAGGGTCCTAGCACACTGGGCTGCCAGAGTGATACCAGGCCCTAGCACCTCTGCAAACATCAGGGTCCTAGCACACTGGGCTGCCAGAGTGATACCAGGCCCCAGCACCTCTGCAAACATCAGGGTCCTAGCACACTGGGCTGCCAGAGTGATACCAGGCCCTAGCACCTCTGCAAACATCAGGGTCCTACACTGGGCTGCCAGAGTGATACCAGGCCCTAGCACCTCTGCAAACATCAGGGTCCTAGCACACTGGGCTGCCAGAGTGATACCAGGCCCTAGCACCTCTGCAAACATCAGGGTCCTAGCACACTGGGCTGCCAGAGTGATACCAGGCCCTAGCACCTCTGCAAACATCAGGGTCCTAGCACACTGGGCTGCCAGAGTGATACCAGGCCCTAGCACCTCTGCAAACATCAGGGTCCTAGCACACTGGGCTGCCAGAGTGATACCAGGCCCTAGCACCTCTGCAAACATCAGGATCGTAGCACACTGGGCTGTCAGAGTGATACCAGGCCCTAGCACCTCTGCAAACATCAGGGTCCTAGCACACTGGGCTGCCAGAGTGATACCAGGCCCTAGCACCTCTGCAAACATCAGGGTCCTAGCACACTGGGCTGCCAGAGTGATACCAGGCCCTAGCACCTCTGCAAACATCAGGGTCCTACACTGGGCTGCCAGAGTGATACCAGGCCCTAGCACCTCTGCAAACATCAGGGTCCTAGCACACTGGGCTGCCAGAGTGATACCAGGCCCCAGCACCTCTGCAAACATCAGGGTCCTAGCACACTGGGCTGTCAGAGTGATACCAGGCCCTTGCACCTCTGCAAACATCAGGGTCCTAGCACACTGGGCTGCCAGAGTGATACCAGGCCCTAGCACCTCTGCAAACATCAGGGTCCTAGCACACTGGGCTGTCAGAGTGATACCAGGCCCCAGCACCTCTGCAAACATCAGGGTCCTACACTGGGCTGCCAGAGTGATACCAGGCCCCAGCACCTCTGCGAACATCAGGTTCCTAGCACACTGGGCTGCCAGAGTGATACCAGGCCCTAGCACCTCTGCAAACATCAGGGTCCTAGCACACTGGGCTGCCAGAGTGATACCAGGCCCTAGCACCTCTGCAAACATCAGGGTCCTAGCACACTGGGCTGCCAGAGTGATACCAGGCCCTAGCACCTCTGCAAACATCAGGGTCCTAGCACACTGGGCTGCCAGAGTGATACCAGGCCCTAGCACCTCTGCAAACATCAGGGTCCTAGCACACTGGGCTGTCAGAGTGATACCAGGCCCTAGCACCTCTGCAAACATCAGGGTCCTAGCACACTGGGCTGTCAGAGTGATACCAGGCCCTAGCACCTCTGCAAACATCAGGGTCCTAGCACACTGGGCTGCCAGAGTGATACCAGGCCCCAGCACCTCTGCAAACATCAGGGTCCTAGCACACTGGGCTGCCAGAGTGATACCAGGCCCCAGCACCTCTGCAAACATCAGGGTCCTAGCACACTGGGCTGCCAGAGTGATACCAGGCCCTAGCACCTCTGCAAACATCAGGGTCCTAGCACACTGGGCTGCCAGAGTGATACCAGGCCCCAGCACCTCTGCAAACATCAGGGTCCTAGCACACTGGGCTGCCAGAGTGATACCAGGCCCCAGCACCTCTGCAAACATCAGGGTCCTAGCACACTGGGCTGTCAGAGTGATACCAGGCCCCAGCACCTCTGCAAACATCAGGGTCCTAGCACACTGGGCTGCCAGAGTGATACCAGGCCCCAGCACCTCTGCAAACATCAGGGTCCTAGCACACTGGGCTGCCAGAGTGATACCAGGCCCTAGCACCTCTGCAAACATCAGGGTCCTAGCACACTGGGCTGCCAGAGTGATACCAGGCCCCAGCACCTCTGCAAACATCAGGGTCCTAGCACACTGGGCTGCCAGAGTGATACCAGGCCCCAGCACCTCTGCAAACATCAGGGTCCTAGCACACTGGGCTGCCAGAGTGATACCAGGCCCTAGCACCTCTGCAAACATCAGGGTCCTAGCACACTGGGCTGCCAGAGTGATACCAGGCCCCAGCACCTCTGCAAACATCAGGGTCCTAGCACACTGGGCTGCCAGAGTGATACCAGGCCCTAGCACCTCTGCAAACATCAGGGTCCTAGCACACTGGGCTGCCAGAGTGATACCAGGCCCTAGCACCTCTGCAAACATCAGGGTCCTACACTGGGCTGCCAGAGTGATACCAGGCCCAAGCACCTCTGCAAACATCAGGGTCCCACACTGGGCTGCCAGAGTGATACCAGGCCCTAGCACCTCTGCAAACATCAGGGTCCTAGCACACTGGGCTGCCAGAGTGATACCAGGCCCTAGCACCTCTGCAAACATCAGGGTCCTACACTGGGCTGCCAGAGTGATACCAGGCCCCAGCACCTCTGCAAACATCAGGGTCCTAGCACACTGGGCTGCCAGAGTGATACCAGGCCCCAGCACCTCTGCAAACATCAGGGTCCTAGCACACTGGGCTGCCAGAGTGATACCAGGCCCTAGCACCTCTGCAAACATCAGGGTCCTAGCACACTGGGCTGCCAGAGTGATACCAGGCCCTAGCACCTCTGCAAACATCAGGGTCCTAGCACACTGGGCTGCCAGAGTGATACCAGGCCCCAGCACCTCTGCAAACATCAGGGTCCTAGCACACTGGGCTGCCAGAGTGATACCAGGCCCTAGCACCTCTGCAAACATCAGGGTCCTAGCACACTGGGCTGCCAGAGTGATACCAGGCCCCAGCACCTCTGCAAACATCAGGGTCCTAGAACACTGGGCTGGCGGTGTGATACCAGGCCCCAGCACCTCTGCAAACATCAGGGTCCTACAATGGGCCGCCAGAGTGATACCAGGCCCCAGCACCTCTGCAAACATCAGGGTCCTAGCACACTGGGCTGCCAGAGTGATACCAGGCCCTAGCACCTCTGCAAACATCAGGGTCCTACACTGGGCTGCCAGAGTGATACCAGGCCCCAGCACCTCTGCAAACATCAGGGTCCTAGCACACTGGGCTGCCAGAGTGATACCAGGCCCCAGCACCTCTGCAAACATCAGGGTCCTAGCACACTGGGCTGCCAGAGTGATACCAGGCCCCAGCACCTCTGCAAACATCAGGGTCCTAGCACACTGGGCTGCCAGAGTGATACCAGGCCCTAGCACCTCTGCAAACATCAGGGTCCTAGCACACTGGGCTGCCAGAGTGATACCAGGCCCTAGCACCTCTGCAAACATCAGGGTCCTACACTGGGCTGCCAGAGTGATACCAGGCCCTAGCACCTCTGCAAACATCAGGGTCCTACACTGGGCTGCCAGAGTGATACCAGGCCCCAGCACCTCTGCAAACATCAGGGTCCTAGCACACTGGGCTGCCAGAGTGATACCAGGCCCTAGCACCTCTGCAAACATCAGGGTCCTAGCACACTGGGCTGCCAGAGTGATACCAGGCCCTAGCACCTCTGCAAACATCAGGGTCCTAGCCTGGGCTGCCAGAGTGATACCAGGCCCCAGCACCTCTGCAAACATCAGGGTCCTAGCACACTGGGCTGCCAGAGTGATACCAGGCCCTAGCACCTCTGCAAACATCAGGGTCCTACACTGGGCTGCCAGAGTGATACCAGGCCCTAGCACCTCTGCAAACATCAGGGTCCTAGCACACTGGGCTGCCAGAGTGATACCAGGCCCTAGCACCTCTGCAAACATCAGGGTCCTAGCACACTGGGCTGCCAGAGTGATACCAGGCCCTAGCACCTCTGCAAACATCAGGGTCCTACACTGGGCTGCCAGAGTGATACCAGGCCCTAGCACCTCTGCAAACATCAGGGTCCTACACTGGGCTGCCAGAGTGATACCAGGCCCTAGCACCTCTGCAAACATCAGGGTCCTAGCACACTGGGCTGCCAGAGTGATACCAGGCCCCAGCACCTCTGCAAACATCAGGGTCCTAGCACACTGGGCTGCCAGAGTGATACCAGGCCCCAGCACCTCTGCAAACATCAGGGTCCTAGCACACTGGGCTGCCAGAGTGATACCAGGCCCCAGCACCTCTGCAAACATCAGGGTCCTAGCACACTGGGCTGTCAGAGTGATACCAGGCCCCAGCACCTCTGCAAACATCAGGGTCCTACACTGGGCTGCCAGAGTGATACCAGGCCCCAGCACCTCTGCGAACATCAGGTTCCTAGCACACTGGGCTGCCAGAGTCATACCAGGTCCTAGCACCTCTGCAAACATCAGGGTCCTACACATGGCTGCCAGAGTGATACCAGGCCCTAGCACCTCTGCAAACATCAGGGTCCTAGCACACTGGGCTGTCAGAGTGAAAACACAGGCCCCAGCAGCTCTGCAAACATCAGGGTCCTAGCACACTGGGCTGCCAGAGTCATACCAGGCCCTAGCACCTCTGCAAACATCAGGGTCCTACACTGGGCTGCCAGAGTGATACCAGGCCCTAGCACCTCTGCAAACATCAGGGTCCTAGCACACTGGGCTGCCAGAGTGATACCAGGCCCCAGCACCTCTGCAAACATCAGGGTCCTAGCACACTGGGCTGCCAGAGTGATACCAGGCCCTAGCACCTCTGCAAACATCAGGGTCCTAGCACACTGGGCTGCCAGAGTGATACCAGGCCCCAGCACCTCTGCAAACATCAGGGTCCTAGCACACTGGGCTGCCAGAGTGATACCAGGCCCCAGCACCTCTGCAAACATCAGGGTCCTAGCACACTGGGCTGCCAGAGTGATACCAGGCCCCAGCACCTCTGCAAACATCAGGGTCCTAGCACACTGGGCTGTCAGAGTGATACCAGGCCCTAGCACCTCTGCAAACATCAGGGTCCTAGCACACTGGGCTGCCAGAGTGATACCAGGCCCTAGCACCTCTGCAAACATCAGGGTCCTAGCACACTGGGCTGCCAGAGTGATACCAGGCCCTAGCACCTCTGCAAACATCAGGGTCCTACACTGGGCTGCCAGATTGATACCAGGCCCTAGCACCTCTGCAAACATCAGGGTCCTACACTGGGCTGCCAGAGTGATACCAGGCCCTAGCACCTCTGCAAACATCAGGGTCCTAGCACACTGGGCTGCCAGAGTGATACCAGGCCCCAGCACCTCTGCAAACATCAGGGTCCTAGCACACTGGGCTGCCAGAGTGATACCAGGCCCTAGCACCTCTGCAAACATCAGGGTCCTAGCACACTGGGCTGCCAGAGTGATACCAGGCCCCAGCACCTCTGCAAACATCAGGGTCCTAGCACACTGGGCTGCCAGAGTGATACCAGGCCCCAGCACCTCTGCAAACATCAGGGTCCTAGCACACTGGGCTGCCAGAGTGATACCAGGCCCTAGCACCTCTGCAAACATCAGGGTCCTAGCACACTGGGCTGACAGAGTGATACCAGGCCCTAGCACCTCTGCAAACATCAGGGTCCTAGCACACTGGGCTGCCAGAGTGATACCAGGCCCCAGCACCTCTGCAAACATCAGGGTCCTAGCACACTGGGCTGTCAGAGTGATACCAGGCCCCAGCACCTCTGCAAACATCAGGGTCCTCGCTGGGCTGCCAGAGTGATACCAGGCCCTAGCACCTCTGCAAACATCAGGGTCCTACACTGGGCTGCCAGAGTGATACCAGGCCCTAGCACCTCTGCAAACATCAGGGTCCTAGCACACTGGGCTGCCAGAGTGATACCAGGCCCCAGCACCTCTGCAAACATCAGGGTCCTAGCACACTGGGCTGTCAGAGTGATACCAGGCCCCAGCACCTCTGCAAACATCAGGGTCCTAGCACACTGGGCTGTCAGAGTGATACCAGGCCCCAGCACCTCTGCAAACATCAGGGTCCTAGCACACTGGGCTGCCAGAGTGATACCAGGCCCTAGCACCTCTGCAAACATCAGGGTCCTAGCACACTGGGCTGCCAGAGTGATACCAGGCCCCAGCACCTCTGCAAACATCAGGGTCCTAGCACACTGGGCTGCCAGAGTGATACCAGGCCCCAGCACCTCTGCAAACATCAGGGTCCTAGCACACTGGGCTGCCAGAGTGATACCAGGCCCCAGCACCTCTGCAAACATCAGGGTCCTAGCACACTGGGCTGTCAGAGTGATACCAGGCCCTAGCACCTCTGCAAACATCAGGGTCCTAGCACACTGGGCTGCCAGAGTGATACCAGGCCCTAGCACCTCTGCAAACATCAGGGTCCTAGCACACTGGGCTGTCAGAGTGATACCAGGCCCTAGCACCTCTGCAAACATCAGGGTCCTCGCTGGGCTGCCAGAGTGATACCAGGCCCTAGCACCTCTGCAAACATCAGGGTCCTACACTGGGCTGCCAGAGTGATACCAGGCCCTAGCACCTCTGCAAACATCAGGGTCCTACACTGGGCTGCCAGAGTGATACCAGGCCCTAGCACCTCTGCAAACATCAGGGTCCTACACTGGGCTGCCAGAGTGATACCAGGCCCTAGCACCTCTGCAAACATCAGGGTCCTAGCACACTGGGCTGCCAGAGTGATACCAGGCCCTAGCACCTCTGCAAACATCAGGGTCCTAGCACACTGGGCTGTCAGAGTGATACCAGGCCCCAGCACCTCTGCAAACATCAGGGTCCTACACTGGGCTGCCAGAGTGATACCAGGCCCTAGCACCTCTGCAAACATCAGGGTCCTAGCACACTGGGCTGTCAGAGTGATACCAGGCCCCAGCACCTCTGCAAACATCAGGGTCCTAGCACACTGGGCTGCCAGAGTGATACCAGGCCCTAGCACCTCTGCAAACATCAGGGTCCTAGCACACTGGGCTGCCAGAGTGATACCAGGCCCCAGCACCTCTGAAAACATCAGGGTCCTAGCACACTGGGCTGTCAGAGTGATAGCAGGCCCTCGCACCTCTGCAAACATCAGGGTCCTACACTGGGCTGCCAGAGTGATACCAGGCCCTAGCACCTCTGCAAACATCAGGGTCCTAGCACACTGGGCTGCCAGAGTGATACCAGGCCCCAGCACCTCTGCAAACATCAGGGTCCTAGCACACTGGGCTGCCAGAGTGATACCAGGCCCCAGCACCTCTGCAAACATCAGGGTCCTAGCACACTGGGCTGCCAGAGTGATACCAGGCCCTAGCACCTCTGCAAACATCAGGGTCCTAGCACACTGGGCTGCCAGAGTGATACCAGGCCCTCGCACCTCTGCAAACATCAGGGTCCTAGCACACTGGGCTGCCAGAGTGATACCAGGCCCTAGCACCTCTGCAAACATCAGGGTCCTAGCACACTGGGCTGCCAGAGTGATACCAGGCCCTAGCACCTCTGCAAACATCAGGGTCCTAGCACACTGGGCTGTCAGAGTGATACCAGGCCCTAGCACCTCTGCAAACATCAGGGTCCTAGCACACTGGGCTGCCAGAGTGATACCAGGCCCTAGCACCTCTGCAAACATCAGGGTCCTAGCACACTGGGCTGCCAGAGTGATACCAGGCCCCAGCACCTCTGCAAACATCAGGGTCCTAGCACACTGGGCTGCCAGAGTGATACCAGGCCCTAGCACCTCTACAAACATCAGGGTCCTAGAACTCTGTGCTGCATGAGTTCTACCAGGACCTAGCACCTCTGCAAACATCAGGGTCCTACACTGGGCTGCCAGATTGATACCAGGCCCTAGCACCTCTGCAAACATCAGGGTCCTAGCACACTGGGCTGCCAGAGTGATACCAGGCCCCAGCACCTCTGCAAACATCAGGGTCCTAGCACACTGGGCTGCCAGAGTGATACCAGGCCCTCGCACCTCTGCAAACATCAGGGTCCTAGCACACTGGGCTGCCAGAGTCATAGCAGGCCCTAGCACCTCTGCAAACATCAGGGTCCTACACTGGGCTGCCAAAGTGATACCAGGCCCTAGCACCTCTGCAAACATCAGGGTCCTACACTGGGCTGCCAGAGTGATACCAGGCCCTAGCACCTCTGCAAACATCAGGGTCCTAGCACACTGGGCTGCCAGAGTGATACCAGGCCCTAGCACCTCTACAAACATCAGGGTCAGAGCACACTGGGCTGCCAGAGTGATACCAGGCCCTAGCACCTCTACAAACATCAGGGTCAGAGCACACTGGGCTGCCAGAGTGATACCAGGCCCTAGCACCTCTGCAAACATCAGGGTCCTACACTGGGCTGCCAGAGTGATACCAGGCCCTCGCACCTCTGCAAACATCAGGGTCCTAGCACACTGGGCTGCCAGAGTGATACCAGGCCCTAGCACCTCTACAAACATCAGGGTCCTACACTGGGCTGCCAGATTGATACCAGACCCTAGCACCTCTGCAAACATCGTGGTCCTACACTGGGCTGTCAGAGTGATACCAGGCCCTAGCACCTCTGCAAACATCAGGGTCCTACACTGGGCTGCCAGAGTGATACCAGGCCCTAGCACCTCTGCAAACATCAGGGTCCTACACTAGGCTGCCAGAGTGATACCAGGCCCTAGCACCTCTGCAAACATCAGGGTCCTAGCACACTGGGCTGCCAGAGTGATACCAGGCCCCAGCACCTCTGCAAACATCAGGGTCCTAGCAGAGTCAGAGAGGTCATGCGGTGATAGGGTTGCCCCCTTTTGTGTATAAAGATAAAGGACACCCCACACTGCCACACTGAGGAATGGATTGCCTGTGCCATGGCTACTTGAGCGTGTACCACATGAGTTTTGTCGTGTCGGCCAACATTCACTTTTCTGGAGTGTTTTTAAAATTAAAGGGTTAGGGTTAGGGTTACTTTTGTCATATTACACGCAATCTGTTACTAAGTAAGTAGTAAAAAACAGAGTTTTATTAAATGGTGGTCCAAACTTCCCATCTCTTATGTGACAGATATTTGACCTCTGTTGCACATCTGTATGACCTCTAAACACATTTCTGCAGTTACACCACAGTTTATATTTAAAAGAGTGCTATTATCCTGGATGGAGACTTAGGGTGCTTTCACACTAAGCCTAGTTGTTTTGAACCGCGCCGCGGTTCCTCCCCCTCCCCCTCCTATCTGCTGTACTCAGGGACACGGACGACCCTGCACAGTGATGAACTGTCAGAACTGAATCTGGTCATGCAGGTCATACTGGGTTTGACCAGTAGGTGGCATTGTCCCTGATATTTAATGCTGGCATACAGTTTGGTGTTAAACTGCTCTGTTACCATGACAGAAAAGGTTGGGACAGTTTTACCCTCAATGTTTGAATCTGGTTACTTCCTGTTACACAGCGAGACATTCTCATTGGATGAGCTGCCAGATGCATAACCCCTAAAGTTTGAACAGTAGGGTCTGAGGGTCTGAGGGTCTGAAGTCTGACAGTCTGAGGGTCTAGGGTCTGAGGATCTGAAGTCTGACAGTCTGAGGGTCTAGGGTCTGAGTATCTGAAAGTCTGACAGTCTGAGGGTCTAGGGTCTGAGTATCTGAAAGTCTGACAGTCTGAGGGTCTAGGGTCTGAGGATCTGAAGTCTGACAGTCTGAGGGTCTAGGGTCTAAGGATCATAAAGTCTGACAGTCTGAGGGTCGGGGGTGTCAAACTCAATCACAGCAGGGGCCAGATTCTGGATTCAGGTCTAACCTGAGGGTCTAACAGGGTCACCTTTTTAACCAGGAACTGTCAACCTCATTTCAGCAGCAGTAAATTATGAAGAAAACTTCATGATTCTGACATTTAAAAAGTTAAAAAGAAAAGTTTAAAGGCTCACAACCAGAGAAAAGTAAATGTATTAGTTAACAAAGGTCAAACATGGAATTAAAATAGGAAAATAACATTTTTTTAAAGGCAAATATATTAGAAAGAAATCAAAATCATGAGTTTAAAAGGTCAAAATATGAAATAAAATTCATAATCATGAAATTAAAAGTCAAAATTTTATTCAAAATTTAAATTGTGAGTCTAAAATGTAACTACGGAATTATGAAGTCAAAATCTGGAGTTCAAAATATTAGATAAAATACAAAACTATTGGTTAAAAAGGTCAAAATATGAATTAAAATTTAGAATGATGAATCTTAAAGCTCAAAATATTATATGAGACTTCAAAATTATGAGTTGAAATGCTCAAAGTACAAAATAAAATGTCAGAATCCTAAATCTGAGTCCCAATTATGAGATGCAAAACTGAAAATATGAAATTAAAACACATGTAAATTTCTTAATCTACATTCCTGACTTCTTATCTAATTATTGTTACTCCTTACTTTCTAAAAAAATTTCATTCTTAACAAGGAAATCTTTAATCGTCAAGGATAAAATCACATTTTTATACTGTAGGAAATCTGCAGACCTCCGACTGATGGACCAGTTAGAACAGAAATATCAGATCATCTTTAGGGCCGGATTTAACTGTTCCACGGACCGGATTTGGCCCCCGGACCTTGAGTTTGACACCCGTGGTCTAGGGTCTGAGGGTCTGGGAGTCTGAGGGTCTGAAGACATGAAAGTCTGACAGTCTGAGGGTCTAGGGAGTGTGATCAGATGATGTCAGGATTCATCAGGAGTGTGGTCAGATGATGTCAGGATTCATCAGGAGTGTGGTCAGATGATGTCAGGATTCATCAGGAGTGTGATCAGATGATGTCAGGATTCATCAGGAGTGTGGTCAGATGATGTCAGGATTCATCAGGAGTGTGGTCAGATGATGTCAGGATTCATCAGGAGTGTGATCAGATGATGTCAGGATTCATCAGGAGTGTGATCAGATGATAGGTTTATGGTTCAGTTTTTTTGTTAAAGCTGTCAATCAGTGCTTTTCCTTTGTTGGTTTTATCTTTGATGGTGATTACATGTTCGTGTGAAGCTGGATGTTCCGTGTTCTCATGTCTCGCTCTCCCTTCATAAGTGAAATCCTGGATATTACATGTAGTTGTATGCATGCATTAGTTTTGTTCTTACTGAAATCTCGATTGCTCTCTTTCTTGTCCCTATAAAGGTGAGGTCTCGTGCATAAGCCTGATGGCTTCTTGACATCTTCTGACACATTTAATAACTTTGTTTTTTATATTTTATGTAATCTCATGTGTGTGCAAGAAAAAAAGAAAGTCCCACCAGCCTTCTCTTGTGCTGTTCTGATCTTTTATTTTGAAGTGAGTTTCCCGCTGTCTGTGGGAATCAGGGCAGAACGTGAATCAGCACGGCTCAGCAGGAGGATGTCCTGAAATCAGATGCTGCTGGAGCCGAGCTGGACGCTGGGATCGGGTCCAGAAGAGGAATTAGGGGCACTCCAAGCTCCAAAGTCCAGCCTGGTTCTAAAAGAGTCCACGTGCTCTGATCTTTGATCCTCATGTTGACTGAAACTAAACGCTGTGAGACGGGAAGCAACCGGAACACTGGAAAGGTCATGAACATGGAGACCGGCCTTCTAAGAGGTACGCATTCAGAAACACAGACCCACCAAGGGAACGGAGAACCACAGAGAGAACAGAGAACCACTGGCAGAACATGGAACCACTGAGAGAACATGGAATCACTGAGAGAACATGGAATCACTGAGAGAACATGGAATCACTGAGAGAACATGTAACCACTGAGAGAACGTGGAACCACTGAGAGAACAGAGAACCACTGAGAGAACAGAGAACCACTGAGAGAACATGGAACCACTGAGAGAACATGGAACCACTGAGAGAACAGAGAACCACTGAGAGAACAGAGAACCACTGAGAGAACAGAGAACCACTGAGAGAACATGGAACCACTGAGAGAACATGGAACCACTGAGAGAACGTGGAACCACTGAGAGAACAGAGAACCACTGAGAGAACGTGGAACCACTGAGAGAACATGGACCCACTGAGGGAACAGAGAACCACTGAGAGAACGTGGGACCATTGAGAAAACATGGAACTACAGAGAGAACAGAGAACCACTGAGAGAACGTGGAACCACTGAGAGAACATGGAACCACTAAGAGAACAGGGAACCACAGAGAGAACAGAGAACCACTGAGAGAACATGGAACCACTGAGAGAACATGGAACCACTAAGAGAACAGGGAACCACTGAGAGAACAGAGAACCACTGAGAGAACATGGAACCACTGAGAGAACATGGAACCACTAAGAGAAGAGGGAACCACTGAGGGAACAGAGAACCACTGAGAGAACGTGGAACCACTGAGAGAACATGGAACCACTGAGGGAACAGAGAACCACTGAGAGAACATAGACCCCCTGAGAGAACAGGGAACCACTGAGAGAACAGGGAACCACTGAGAGAACGTGGAACCACTGAGAGAACAGAGAACCACTGAGAGAACATGGAACCACTGAGAGAACATGGAACCACTGAGAGAACGTGGAACCACTGAGAGAACATGGAACCACTGAGAGAACAGAGAACCACTGAGAGAACATGGAACCAATGAGAGAACAGAGAACCACTGAGAGAACATGGAACCACTGAGAGAACATGGAACCACTGAGAGAACGTGGAACCACTGAGAGAACAGAGAACCACTTAGAGAACATGGAACCACTGAGAGAACATAGAACCACTGAGAGACCAGAGAACAACTGAGAGAATGTGGAACCAATGAGAGAACATGGAACCACTGAGAGAACATGGACCCACTGAGGGAACAGAGAACCACTGAGAGAACGTGGGACCATTGAGAATACATGGAACTACAGAGGGAACAGAGAACCACTGAGAGAACGTGGAACCACTGAGAGAACATGGAACCACTAAGAGAACAAGGAACCACTGAGAGAACAGAGAACCACTGAGAGAACGTGGAACCAATGAGAAAACATGGAACCACTGAGAGAACGTGGAACCACTGAGAGAACAGAGAACCACTGAGAGAACATGGAACCACTGAGAGAACGTGGAACCACTGAGAGAACATGGAACCACTGAGAGAACAGAGAACCACTGAGAGAACATGGAACCAATGAGAGAACAGAGAACCACTGAGAGAACATGGAACCACTGAGAGAACGTGGAACCACTGAGAGAACAGAGAACCACTGAGAGAACATGGAACCACTGAGAGAACAGAGAACCACTGAGAGACCAGAGAACAACTGAGAGAATGTGGAACCACTGAGAGAACATGGAACCACTGAGAGAACATGGACCCACTGAGGGAACAGAGAACCACTGAGAGAACGTGGGACCATTGAGAAAACATGGATCTACAGAGAGAACAGAGAACCACTGAGAGAACGTGGAACCACTGAGAGAACATGGAACCACTAAGAGAACAGGGAACCACTGAGAGAACAGAGAACCACTGAGAGAACGTGGAACCACTGAGAAAACATGGAACCACTGAGAGAACGTGGAACCACTGAGAGAACGTGGACCCACTGAGAGAACAGAGAACCACTGAGAGAACATGGAACCACTGAGAGAACAGAGAACCACTGAGAGAACATGGAACCACTGAGAGAACAGAGAACCACTGAGAGAACATGGAACCACTGAGAGAACATGGAACCACTGAGAGAACATGGAACCACTGAGAGAACAGAGAACCACTGAGAGAACAGAGAACCACTGAGAGAACATGGAACCACTGAGAGAACAGAGAACCACTGAGAGAACATGGAACCACTGAGAGAACATGGAACCACTGAGAGAACATGGAACCACTGAGAGACCAGAGAACAACTGAGAGAATGTGGAACCAATGAGAGAACATGGAACCACTGAGAGAACATGGACCCACTGAGGGAACAGAGAACCACTGAGAGAACGGAGAATGAATATGATGGTTCCAGATTACCAGGAGCAGAGATTATCGGACAGGAGACCCTCTTTTTTATCTATGTATAATTTTTCACATAAATAATAATGAGAATCTGTCTGGTCAGTAGGGTTCGTCTTTGGCCGTCCCAGCTGTGGTGGGACAGATGTGTGATCTGGTCAGTATGCTTCGTTATTGGCCATCCAGGCCATGGTGGGACAGACATGATCTGGTCAGTATACTTCGTTATTGGCCATCCCGGCCATGGTGGGACAGACGTGATCTGGTCAGTATGGTTAGTCTTTGGCCATCCTGGCTGTGGTGGGACAGATGTGTGATCTGGTCAGTATGCTTCGTTATTGGCCATCCTGGCCATGGTGGGACAGACGTGATCTGGTCAGTATGCTTCGTCTTTGGCCATCCAGGCCATGGTGGGACAGACATGATCTGGTCAGTATGGTTAGTCTTTGGCCATCCCGGCCATGGTGGGACAGATGTGTGATCTGGTCAGTATGCTTCGTTATTGGCCATCCCGGCCATGGTGGGACAGACGTGTGATCTGGTCAGTATGGTTAGTCTTTTCCCATCCCGGCCATGGTGGGACAGACGTGATCTGGTCAGTATGGTTAGTCTTTGGCCATCCCGGCTGTGGTGGGACAGATGTGTGATCTGGTCAGTATGGTTAGTCTTTTGCCATCCCGGCCATGGTGGGACAGAGGTGATCTGGTCAGTATGGTTAGTCTTTTGCCATCCTGGCTGTGGTGGGACAGACGTGATCTGGTCAGTATGGTTAGTCTTTGGCCATCCCGGCTGTGGTGGGACAGATGTGTGATCTGGTCAGTATGGTTGGTCTTTGGCCATCCCGGCTGTGGTGGGACAGACGTGATCTGGTCAGTATGGTTAGTCTTTGGCTGTCCTGGCTGTGGTGGGACAGATGTGTGATCTGGTCAGTATGCTTCGTTATTGGCCATCCTGGCCATGGTGGGACAGACGTGATCTGGTCAGTATGCTTCATCTTTGGCCATCCCGGCTGTGGTGGGACAGACGTGATCTGGTCAGTATGGTTGGTCTTTGGCCATCCCGGCCATGGTGGGACAGATGTGTGATCTGGTCAGTATGCTTTGTTATTGGCCATCCTGGCCATGGTGGGACAGACGTGATCTGGTCAGTATGCTTCGTCTTTGGCCATCCCGGCTGTGGTGGGACGGATGTGATCTGGTCAGTATGGTTAGTCTTTGGCCATCCCGGCCATGGTGGGACAGATGTGATCTGGTCAGTAGGGTTCGTCTTTGGCCATCCCGGCTGTGGTGGGACAGACGTGATCTGGTCAGTATGCTTCGTCTTTGGCCATCCCGGCTGTGGTGGGACAGACGTGATCTGGTCAGTAGGGTTCGTCTTTGGCCATCCAGGCCATGGTGGGACAGATGTGATCTGGTCAGTATGGTTGGTCTTTGGCCATCCCGGCTGTGGTGGGACAGACGTGATCTGGTCAGTATGGTTGGTCTTTGGCCATCCCGGCCATGGTGGGACAGATGTGATCTGGTCAGTATGGTTGGTCTTTGGCCATCCCGGCAATGGTGGGACAGACTTGTGACATTAGATGCTAAATGTTTAAAAAACTGCTGTGTCTGAAACCCTCTTTCAAACAGGAAGTAGGTCATCGCACCTTAACCCTCATTTCAGTTGTGAGGGTCTCAGGAAGCAGAGTATCTTCTCACACATATTAGATGTTGACCAACTCGGCGCCGACTCCCTAACCAATGAGGACTGTTTTTGAAACTAACACTGCAGGGAAGTGTACCCCCCCCATTCCGGAGGAGTCAGTCTTCCACATCAGTGACCTGCAGCACAGGTAACCTGACTCCTCCCCCTCAGCATACCTCACTCAGACCTCACAGTGTTAGACTTACCTGTCAACAACTGTTTCACCTTCATCACCAGGTGAGACCAGGTGAGACGGGAAATGACTCATCTGCAGAGACAGGAGTGGCTGAGTAAAGTGTGTCCTACATGTGGACACATTTTTTGCCTTAGGGCAGCACCATGTTACAGTGGCGGGCCCCAAATGGTCCACATGAAGCCAGTATAAGGTAGTCCCAGTCTTATCCTGGGACGTATGAGGACTAGTCAACAACCAAAGCCACTGTCATAGGTGTTCACCAGCCCCCCTCACTGACCGTCCCTATGTCCATGAAAATTAGGCATAAACATGTAAAAATGGGTGTATAAATCATACATGTAAACATGTAATAACTGGTGTATTAATCATGTATATAAACATGTAATAACTGGCATATTAATCATGTATATAAACATGTAATAACTGGTGTATTAATCATGTATATAAACATGTAATGACTGGTGAATTAATCATGTATATAAAAATGTAATGACTGGTGAATTAATCATGTATATAAACATGTTACAGCTGGTGTATTAATCATAAATATAAACATGGAATAACTGGTGTATTAATCATATATATAAACATGTAATAACTGGTGTATTAATCATAAATATAAACATGGAATAACTGGTGTATTAATCATATATATAAACATGTAATAACTGGTGTATTAATCATTTATATAAACATGTAATAACTGGTGTATTAATTATGTATATAAACATGTAATGACTGGTGTATTAACCATATATTTAAACATGTAATAACTGGTGTATTAATCATGAATATAAACATGTAATGACTGGTGAATTAATCATGTATATAAACATGTAATGACTGGTTAATTAATCATGTATATAAACATGTAATGACTGGTGAATTAATCATGTATATAAACATGTTACAGCTGGTGTATTAATCATAAATATAAACATGTAATAACTGGTGTATTAATCATATATATATAAACATGTAATAACTGGTGTATTAATCATGTATATAAACATGTTATGACTGGTGTATTAATTATGTATATAAACATGTAATGACTGGTGTATTAATCATATATATAAACATGTAATGACTGGTGTATTAATCATCTATATAAACATGTAATGATTGGTGTATTAATCATGTATATAAACATGTAATCACTGGTGTATTAACCATGAATATAAACATGTAATGACCGGTGAATTAATCATGTATATAAACATGTAATAACTGGTGTATTTATCATATATATCAACATGTAATAACTGGTGTATTAATCATATATATAAACATGTAATAACTGGTGAATTTATCATGTATATAAACATGTAATAACTGGTGAATTAATCATATATATAAACATGTAATAACTGGTGTTTTAATCATGTATATAAATATGTAATAACTGGTGATTTTATCATGTATATAAACATGTAATAACTGGTGAATTAATCATAAAGATCAACAAGTAATAACTGGCGAATTAATCATGTGCATATCACCATATAATAACTGGAGTACTAATCATATATATAAACATGTAGTAACTGGTGAATTAATCATATATATAAACATGTAATAACTGGTGAATTTATCATGTATATAAACATTTAATAACTGGTGTTTTAATCATGTATATAAATATGTAATAACTGGTGATTTTATCATGTATATAAACATGTAATAACTGGTGAATTAATCATATAGATCAACAAGTAATAACTGGTGAATTAATCATATATATAAACATGTAATAACTGATGTATTAATCATGTATATAAACATGTAATAACTGGTGAATTAATCATATATATAAACATGTAATAACTGGTGAATTAATCATGTAAAGAAACATGTAATAACCGGTGTATTAATCATGTATATAAACATGTAATAACTGGTGTATTAACCATATATATAAACATGTAATAACTGGTGTATTAATCATGTATATAAAGATGTAATAACTGGTGTATTAACCATGTATATAAACATGTAATAACTGGTGTATTAATCATGTATATAAACATGTAATAACTGGTGTATTAACCATATATATAAACCTGTAATAACTGGTGAATTAATCATGTGCATATCAACATATAATAACTGGAGTATTAATCATATATAAACATGTTATAACGTGTGTATTAATCATATATATAAACATGTTATAACTGGAGTTTTAATCATATATAAACATGTAATAACTGGTGTATTAATCATGTATATAAACATGTAATAACTGGAGTTTTAATCATATATAAACATGTAATAACTGGTGTATTAATCATATATAAACATGTAATAACTGGAGTTTTAATCATATATAAACATGTTATAACTGGTGTATTAATCATGTATATAAACATGTAATGACTGGTGTATTAACCATGTAAATAAACATGTAATAACTGGTGTATTAATCATGTATATAAACATGTAATAACTGGTATATTAACCATATATATAAACCTGTAATAACTGGTGAATTAATCATGTGCATATCAACATATAATAACTGGAGTATTAATCATATATAAACATGTTATAACGTGTGTATTAATCATATATATAAACATGTTGTAACTGGAGTTTTAATCATATATAAACATGTAATAACTGGTGTATTAATCATGTATATAAACATGTAGTAACTGGAGTTTTAATCATATATAAACATGTTATAACTGGTGTATTTTCATATACATATTAACATGTAATAACTGGTGTATTAACCATATATATAAACATGTAATAACTGTTTTTTTAATCATGTATATAAACATGAAGTAACTGGTGAATTAATCATGTATATAAACATGTAATAACTGGTGAATTAATCATATATATAAACATGTAATAACTGGTGAATTAATCATATATATAAACATGTAATAACTGGTGAATTAATCATATATATAAACATGTAGTAACTGGTTAATTCATCATGTATATCAACATGTAATAACTGGTGAATTAATCATATATATAAACATGTAATAACTGGTGAATTAATCATATATATAAACATGTAGTAACTGGTTAATTCATCATATATATAAACATGTAATAACTGGTGAATTAATCATATATATAAACATGTAATAACTGGTGAATTAATCATATATATAAACATGTAGTAACTGGTTAATTCATCATATATATAAACATGTAATAACTGGTGAATTAATCATATATATAAACATGTAATAACTGGTGAATTAATCATATATATAAACATGTAGTAACTGGTTAATTCATCATATATATAAACATGTAATAACTGGTGAATTAATCATATATATCAACATGTAATAACTGGTGAATTAATCATGCATATCAGCATGTTATAACTTGTTTATTAATCATATATATATATATATATATATGTTATAACTGGTGACTTGATCTTTTATATAAACATGTACATCACATGTATTGATCATACAATATCATGTCCAATTAGGTTTGTGATTTTGAAATTTGTCGATCCATCAGTTTTTCAAAAAAGTGACCAACAGGAAAAATAAGACTCTCAGAGGCAGGGAGCAGAGAAAAAAAGTTTGACAATTTCAACTTTATTAGCAGTTTTTCTTTAAACAGTCAATCTCCAATAAACTTTATCAATAATCAATCATTGTCAATACTATGTTCATTTAAGAGACAGGGAGGTTCAGGGAGACTGTTAAAGAAAAAGGAAGAGAGAACAGAAAGGAGAGGACACCATGGCATGACAGGTCAGCCCCACCTACTCTAAGACGAGTCATTACTCAGCACCGCCCACTGCCACTTGATTTCTGTGGATGCATTGTAAGGAGACTTTGGCAGGAAGCGTTAGGGAGATGCTGCTGTTGAACAACTTTTCTTCTTTATTTAGAAGACTTCATCAAAGAAAACAAAATAGTGGTTTAGTGATCAATAAAAATAGCTGATTGACATGACCAACAAAGAGGGGGCAGGGTTAAGATGTCCTTTGTGGAAACATGGACAGATTCAGGGGGATGCATCTTCAGACAGGCAAAGTAAAACAGGTGAGCCAGACAGGTATAGGGACTCAGGTGTAGGCACACAGGTGTAGGCACACAGGTGTAGGGAGACAGGTGTAGGCAGACAGGTGTAAGGACACAGGTGTACAGACTCAGGTGTAGGGACTCAGGTGTAGGGACTCAGGTGTAGTGAGACAGGTGTAGGCACACAGGCGTAGGCACACAGGTGTAGGGAGACAGGTGTAGGCAGACAGGTGTAAGGACACAGGTGTACAGACTCAGGTGTAGGGACTCAGGTGTAGGGACACAGGTGTAGGGACTCAGGTGTAGAGACTCAGGTGTAGGGACACAGGTGTAGGGAGACAGGTGTAAGGACACAGGTGTAGGGACACAGGTGTAGGGACTCAGGTGTAGGGAGACAGGTGTAGGGACTCAGGTATAGAGACTCAGGTGTAGGCACACAGGTGTAGGGACACAGGTGTAGGGAGACAGGTGTAAGGACACAGGTGTAGGGAAAAAGGTGTAGGGACTCAGGTGTAGGCACACAGGTGTAGGCACACAGGTGTAGGGACACAGGTGTAGAGACTCAGGTGTAGGGAGACAGGTGTAGGGAGACAGGTGTAGGGACATAGGTTTAGGGACACAGATGTAGGGACTCAGGTGTAGAGACTCAGGTGTAGGGACTCAGGTGTAGAGAGTCAGGTGTAGGGACTCAGGTGTAGAGACTCAGGTGTAGGGAGACAGGTGTAGAGACTCAGGTGTAGGGACTCAGGTGTAGAGACTCAGGTGTAGAGACTCAGGTGTAGGGAGACAGGTGTAGAGACTCAGGTGTAGGGACACAGGTGTAAGGAGACAGGTGTAGGGAGACAGGTGTAGGGACATAGGTTTAGGGACACAGTTGTAGGGACTCAGGTGTAGAGACTCAGGTGTAGGGAGACAGATGTAGGGAGACAGGTGTAGGGACTCAGGTGTAGAGACTCAGGTGTAGGGACTCAGGTGTAGAGACTCAGGTGTAGGGAGACAGGTGTAGAGACTCAGGTGTAGAGACTCAGGTGTAGGGACACAGGTGTAGAGACTCAGGTGTAGGGACACAGGTGTAGGGACACAGGTGTAGAGACTCAGGTGTAGGCACACAGGTGTAGGGAGACAGGTGTAGGGAGACAGGTGTAGGGACATAGGTTTAGGGACACAGATGTACAGACTCAGGTGTAGGGACTCAGGTGCAGATACTCAGGTGTAGGGACGTGGAGTGAGACAGATGTGAGAGGGGACAGAAAGTGTGAGACAGTCAAAATACACTCAGTGAATGATGGGTGAGCAACTGAACAGCAGTTGACCAATCAGAAGAGCCATGTTAGAGAGCGGCCAGCCTGTTGACCAATCAGAAGAGCCGTGGTGAGCGAGCGAACAGGAAGCTTATGGTGATGTTAGCTTTTCTTCAATGCTTTGTTGATGATGCTGTTGTCATGGCAACTTTGTTCCAGCGTTGAGTAGGCTCTGAGGATGACAAAACATGAAAACACGTTGATTGACCTGATCATGGTCTAGGGTGGGCAGTTACCTGGAGCTCCAGGCTCCAACAGGCCTCAAGATAGTCTTGGTAGGAGAGCATCAACTATGAGGATACAACTGTAAGTGATTCAGACAGGTATCTAGAACAATGGACAGTAGGTGACCAAGAGTCATAAAACAGCTTTAAATTAGACCTTCATTATCCTAAAAGTCTCTAAGGAGAACCACTGGCCCCAACATCACAGTCCAGACTGCAACAAGAACCCACATATCTCTGTGTTCTGATGATGGTACAAAAGATCCCTATGGCCAGACTAGAACTTAGAACTGTGGGATTACTGTGTGGTAAAATGGATCGATAAATTAAAACGTCTGATTAGTCAGAAGAACAGAAGTGTTTATTTTCTAAGTTCACCTCTCCTCAGTGTGAAACACATGGAAATGAGCAGAGCATCCCTGTATTTCTCTCTGAGGAGAGTCTTCATCTCTCTACTCCTCCATAAAGCCCAGATCAGGGGAGGGCTGCAGGGATGGTTCTCCTTCTAGAACTTTGTTCCATCTCATCTATTAGACAGATAATAGTTGGTTTAGAGGAGTGATAGAAAGGTTTATTAGTTATCAGCTGTCTACACATCAGTAGTTAATAGACAGATATTAGTTGGTTAAGAAGAGAGTGATGGTTTTGTACCTGTGGTCTCTGAGCTTTCCGTCTTCAGGCTTCATCTGGATCTACTTCATAACTAAAAGACACAAACAAAGAATCAAAAACTGTTTAATTTTCCACACATCTTTCTCCTACAGCCTTTCGTTTCTCCTGGATTCTCAGCGCTTCCTGCTGTTCTGCAGGACAATGATAGCCTTTTCAGGACAATATCTCTATTCCTCCTTTCTCACTGTTATCTGCTTCTTGAAGTGCTTAAAGTAATCTCTTTCAATCTTAACACAGAAGCTTCAGTCCTGTCTCCTCCATCAGCTAATGTACAGCCAACAAAAGAGAGTCTATGGGCTGAAGTTTCCAGATTTAAACTTCAAGAGGAGCTGAATTTGTAAGTGGAACATCAAAAATTCCCAGCTTGTATCTATGTTTTAAAAAGACTGATGTGGCAAACAACTCCAAGAGGACAGGAGTGAAGGTATCACCGTCTACTGTTAGTGACATCATCAACGACCTCCAGAGGACAGGAGTGAAGGTATCACCGTCTACTGTTAGTGACATCATCAACGACCTCCAGAGGACAGGAGTGAAGGTATCACCGTCTACTGTTAGTGACATCATCAACGACCTCCAGAGGACAGGAGTGAAGGTATCACCGTCTACTGTTAGTGACATCATCAACGACCTCCAGAGGACAGGAGTGAAGGTATCACCGTCTACTGTTAGTGACATCATCAACGACCTCCAGAGGACAGGAGTGAAGGTATCACCATCTACTGTTAGTGACATCATCAACGACCTCCAGAGGACAGGAGTGAAGGTATCACCGTCTACTGTTAGTGACATCATCAACGACCTCCAGAGGACAGGAGTGAAGGTATCACCATCTACTGTTAGTGACATCATCAACGACCTCCAGAGGACAGGAGTGAAGGTATCACCATCTACTGTTAGTGACATCATCAACGACCTCCAGAGGACAGGAGTGAAGGTATCACCGTCTACTGTTAGTGACATCATCAACGACCTCCAGAGGTCAGGAGTGAAGGTATCACCGTCTACTGTTCACAGAAGACTTCAGAAATAAACGTACCCAGGCTACATCAGAAGATGCAAACTACTCATTAGCAAGAAGAACAGGAAGGTCAGGCAGGAATAGTCCAAGAGTACAGAGATGGAACTCACCGTCCTGGTCCAAAGTTTTATGTACTGATGAGACAAAGATGAACCCTTACTAATTTGATGAAACGTCTTTAGTTTTGAGAAAGAAATGGACTTTTTAGACAGACTTGAACACTATAGAGTATTTTACCTGTTAAAGAGGAGACTGAAGGGAGTAACCCTCTTAAACAATTAAATCAAAGAGGCTGCATTAAAAGCCTGAAAAAGTTTGGTGCATTCCAGGCTTGATGCAGTTACTGCAACTGAATATTTAGTCTTGTTCACTTTAATCTGTTTTAAGGCTATCGGTTCCAATACTTTTGCTCATCAAAAAATGTGGTGTTCTGTTAAAAATAATGCTATCTCCCAAGGTGTGTATCTGATCCAGATACAAATACCTGGAAATAAAAGCTGAAATGTTGATCTCTTGTCTCATGTCCATCTTTTGATGTCAAGCCCAAATGTTTTCAGTCCACTGCAAAAAATCAAGGAACTTGCCTGACTGTTTCAGTACTTTTGGAGGGGACTGGATCTGCAGAAGAAACGATTGATTCTCTGTGCTCTTTAATGCTTTGTTTTCAGGATCAGCAGTGAGGTTGGCATCATCTACTGGCTCCAAGAACACTTTATCAAAATTATTGTCTAAGTGATCTGAACTGTGATTGGCTGTGAAGCTGTGTGATGTCACTAAAGGGTATAACATTTACCAGCCAGGGGGACAGGGGTGGAGTGCTCTGCTCTTCCTGGTTGGTTGGACGACTCTGAAACCAAAAACCACATGATAACTGGTTGGGAGATTCTTCTTATGGAGGCAAGGTTTAACTGTTATAGTTTTTGTCATTGAGGTTTTGGTTTACCTTCATTGGATTCAGCAGTGTTGGTTTCCTGGGCCCCTGCCATGTCTTGTATTTTAGAGTCATTTGTTATCAACTGGTCCGTGGTTTCTTCATCCTCTGTCGTATCAGGATCAGCCTGTTCACCGTAAGTACTGATTTTACTGCTGTCCATGTCATGCCTGCTGTCACTGTCTTCTTCATCGTCATCATCACTGACATTGTTGTCATCACCACCGTCAGCAGCATCACTGGCATCATTCACCTCTTTGGCCTCATTGGCGTCAGTGCTGTCATTGGCATCATGTCCTTCATCTTTGTCACCACCTTCAAAGCTGTCATTATCTTCATTTTCAACACCTCCATCAGCATCAGTACTGCTGACAGTGCTGTCATCTCTATCAGCATCAGTACCGCTGACAGTGCTGTCATCTCTATCAGCATCAGTACTGCTGACAGTGCTGTCATCTCTATCAGCATCAGTACCGCTGACAGTGCTGTCATCTCTATCAGCATCAGTACCGCTGACAGTGCTGTCATCTCTATCAGCATCAGTACCGCTGACAGTGCTGTCATCTCTATCAGCATCAGTACCGCTGACAGTGCTGTCATCTCTATCAGCATCAGTACTGCTGACAGTGCTGTCATCTTTAACAGCATCAGTACTGCTGTCACCTCCGTCACCCTCAGTGCTGCCAGTTTTGTCTTTGCCAAAGCTGTCTTTACTGTCACTACCATCAGCAGCATCATTTGGGTTTTCGATGTTACTGCCTTCATCACCAAAACCTTCATCCAAGTCTTCATCACCAGTTTCACCACTGTTGCTGTTATCGCCATCATTACCATTACTGCTGTTATCTCTAGTGATAGCACCACTACTGTCCTTTTTGTCACCTCCATCGCTGTGGTCAACTCTGTCCCCATTGTCACCTTTGTCACTTTTGTCACCTTCGTCACCTTCATCACCTTGGTCCTCTTTGTCAAATTCGTCATCTTTGTCACCTACATCATTGCTAGGCTTATCCTCTTTGTTTTTGTGCTGTTGGTCATCATCTTCATCACTGTCTGTCTTCTCTGAGGTCATCTCCTGCCCAGGTTTATCTGTCTCCTTAGAGTCCAATTCATCCTCAGTATCAAGATTTCGGAATTCACTGCCATCCTCATCTGATGTCTCCATTTGACCCTCCTCTATAGGCTCCACCACCTCATCCTCAGAGCCACCTGTATCACTACTGTCATTGAAGGACATACTCATGTCTGAGTCTACATCACTTTCTTCCTCTTCTTTGTCCATTTCTGTGACATTTTTATCCATTTGACTGGTGTCGTCCTCTGTCTGTTGATCATTTCCTGCTGGTTCTCTTAGGTCTGTCCCCCCCCCCCCCATGTTGCCCCCATCTACCCCAGCAGCATCTGTCCCAGGTACACCATCCACCTCGTCTCCATCAACAGTGTCTATGCCAGTGTTTGAGCCAGTGGGACCGGTCTGGTTGGGATCAGCGTTGGTAGCACCAGGAACATCTGACAAAGAAAACCATTCCACTCTCGTCATTTATGCTGAACATTTCCACAAACATTGGGATCATTAAGGCATAATTGACTAATTTACCAACTTATTTGACAACTAAGATGCTAACCAACTATGTGGCCAAATGATTAATGACAAAATAAAATTTTTATCTGACTTACAAACTGACTTCCTAAATAACGATTAAACCAGTGACTAAGTAACTAAATGTTTAAGTAACTAATGAACTAACCAACTCACCGTGACTAACGTTGGTCTTGATTAACTAACTGAACAATAACCTGATTAACTAGCTAGCTAACCGACTAACCGACCGACCGACTTATTGATTCATCACTCTAACATCTTCATCCTTTCACTGATTCATCACTCTAACATCTTCATCCTTTCACTGATTCATCACTCTAACATCTTCATCCTTTCACTGATTCATCACTCTAACATCTTCATCCTTTCACTGATTCATCACTCTAACATCTTCATCCTTTCACTGATTCATCACTCTAACATCTTCATCCTTTCACTGATTCATCACTCTAACATCTTCATCCTTTCACTGATTCATCACTCTAACATCTTCATGCTTTTGCTGATTCATCACTCTAACATCTTCATCCTCTCATTGATTCATCACTCTAACATCTTCATGCTTTTGTGTACAGGTAGGTGGACAGATGAATGTATAGTTGTCTTACCTTGAACATGTTCATTGCTGCTGTCAGTTCCTACAGAGACAGGTTAAAAATGTTTTATTTTTCAGATGTGTCGTGTTAACGGGAATAGGGAGAGATATGAGGGATAAATGTGAGTTAGAGTAGAGATGTGAGGGATAAATGTTGGTTAGAGTAGAGATGTGAGGGATAAATGTTGGTTAGAGTAGAGATGTGAGGGATAAATGTGAGTTAGAGTAGAGATGTGAGGGATAAATGTGAGTTAGAGTAGAGATGTGAGGGATAAATGTTGGTTAGAGTAGAGATATGAGGGATAAATGTGAGTTAGAGTAGAGATGTGAGGGATAAATATGAGTTAGAGTAGAGATGTGAGGGATAAATGTGAGTTAGAGTAGAGATGTGAGGGATAAATGTTGGTTAGAGTAGAGATGTGAGGGATAAATGTGAGTTAGAGTAGAGATGTGAGGGATAAATGTGAGTTAGAGTAGAGATGTGAGGGATAAATGTTGGTTAGAGTAGAGATGTGAGGGATAAATGTTGGTTAGAGTAGAGATGTGAGGGATAAATGTGAGTTAGAGTAGAGATGTGAGGGATAAATGTGAGTTAGAGTAGAGATGTGAGGGATAAATGTGAGTTAGAGTAGAGATGTGAGGGATAAATGTGAGTTAGAGTAGAGATGTGAGGGATAAATGTTGGTTAGAGTAGAGATGTGAGGGATAAATGTTGGTTAGAGTAGAGATGTGAGGGATAAATGTGAGTTAGAGTAGAGATGTGAGGGATAAATGTGAGTTAGAGTAGAGATGTGAGGGATAAATGTGAGTTAGAGTAGAGATGTGAGGGATAAATGTGAGTTAGAGTAGAGATGTGAGGGATAAATGTTGGTTAGAGTAGAGATGTGAGGGATAAATGTGAGTTAGAGTAGAGATGTGAGGGATAAATGTGAGTTAGAGTAGAGATGTGAGGGATAAATGTTGGTTAGAGTAGAGATGTGAGGGATAAATGTGAGTTAGAGTAGAGATGTGAGGGATAAATGTTGGTTAGAGTAGAGATGTGAGGGATAAATGTTGGTTAGAGTGGAGATGTGAGGGATAAATGTTGGTTAGAGTAGAGATGTGAGGGATAAATGTGAGTTAGAGTAGAGATGTGAGGGATAAATGTTGGTTAGAGTAGAGATGTGAGGGATAAATGTGGAGTTTTAGTTTATCTTTTTTGGTTGTCTTGTATTTATTGTGTTTTTTGTAGTTCTTTTGTGTTATTGTATTTCTTGTTGTGTTTATGTAGTTATTATGTTTTTGCAGTTCTTTTTCATAGTTCTTTTTGTGTTGTATTTCTTTTTGTGTGTTTGTAGTTGTTTTTGGTTTTATAGTTCTTTTTGTGTTGTTTTTGTTTTTGTTGTTATTGTTGTGTTTTTGCAGTTGTTTTTGGTTTTATAGTTCTTTTTGTGTTGTTTTTGTTTTTGTTGTTATTGTTGTGTTTTTGCAGTTGTTTTTGGTTTTATAGTTCTTTTTGTGTTGTTTTTGTTTTTGTTGTTATTGTTGTGTTTTTGCAGTTGTTTTTGGTTTTATAGTTCTTTTTGTGTTGTTGTTTTTGTTTTTGTTGTTATTGTTGTGTTTTTGCAGTTGTTTTTGGTTTTATAGTTCTTTTTGTGTTGTTGTTTTTGTTTTTGTTGTTATTGTTGTGTTATTGCAGTTGTTTTTGGTTTTATAGTTCTTTTTGTGTTGTTGTTTTTGTTTTTGTTGTTATTGTTGTGTTTTTGCAGTTGTTTTTGGTTTTATAGTTCTTTTTGTGTTGTTGTTTTTGTTTTTGTTGTTATTGTTGTGTTATTGCAGTTGTTTTTGGTTTTATAGTTCTTTTTGTGTTGTTGTTTTTGTTTTTGTTGTGTTTTTGCAGTTGTTTTTGGTTTTATAGTTCTTTTTGTGTTGTTGTTTTTGTTTTTGTTGTTATTGTTGTGTTTTTGCAGTTGTTTTTGGTTTTATAGTTCTTTTTGTGTTGTTGTTTTTGTTTTTGTTGTTATTGTTGTGTTTTTGCAGTTGTTTTTGGTTTTATAGTTCTTTTTGTGTTGTTTTTGTTTTTGTTGTTATTGTTGTGTTATTGCAGTTGTTTTTGGTTTTATAGTTCTTTTTGTGTTGTTGTTTTTGTTTTTGTTGTGTTTTTGCAGTTGTTTTTGGTTTTATAGTTCTTTTTGTGTTGTTTTTGTTTTTGTTGTTATTGTTGTGTTTTTGCAGTTGTTTTTGGTTTTATAGTTCTTTTTGTGTTGTTGTTTTTGTTTTTGTTGTTATTGTTGTGTTTTTGCAGTTGTTTTTGGTTTTATAGTTCTTTTTGTGTTGTTTTTGTTGTTATTGTTGTGTTATTGCAGTTGTTTTTGGTTTTATAGTTCTTTTTGTGTTGTTGTTTTTGTTTTTGTTGTTATTGTTGTGTTTTTGCAGTTGTTTTTGGTTTTATAGTTCTTTTTGTGTTGTTGTTTTTGTTTTTGTTGTTATTGTTGTGTTATTGCAGTTGTTTTTGGTTTTATAGTTCTTTTTGTGTTGTTTTTGTTTTTGTTGTTATTGCTGTGTTTTTGCAGTTGTTTTTGGTTTTATAGTTCTTTTTGTGTTGTTGTTTTTGTTTTTGTTGTTATTGTTGTGTTTTTGCAGTTGTTTTTGGTTTTATAGTTCTTTTTGTGTTGTTGTTTTTGTTTTTTTTGTTATTGTTTTGTTTTTTCAGTTGTTTTTTGTTTTATAGTTCTTTTTGTGTTGTTTTTGTTTTTGTTGTTATTGTTGTGTTTTTGCAGTTGTTTTTGGTTTTATAGTTCTTTTTGTGTTGTTGTTTTTGTTTTTGTTGTGTTTTTGCAGTTGTTTTTGGTTTTATAGTTCTTTTTGTGTTGTTGTTTTTGTTTTTGTTGTTATTGTTGTGTTTTTGCAGTTGTTTTTGGTTTTATAGTTCTTTTTGTGTTGTTTTTGTTTTTGTTGTTATTGTTGTGTTTTTGCAGTTGTTTTTGGTTTTATAGTTCTTTTTGTGTTGTTTTTGTTCTTATTGTTGTGTTATTGCAGTTGTTTTTGGTTTTATAGTTCTTTTTGTGTTGTTGTTTTTGTTTTTGTTGTTATTGTTGTGTTTTTGCAGTTGTTTTTGGTTTTATAGTTCTTTTTGTGTTGTTGTTTTTGTTGTTATTGTTGTGTTTTTGCAGTTGTTTTTGGTTTTATAGTTCTTTTTGTGTTGTTGTTTTTGTTTTTGTTGTTATTGTTGTGTTTTTGCAGTTGTTTTTGGTTTTATAGTTCTTTTTGTGTTATTGTCATTCTTCAGATACTCACCAGCTGTATTGATGACTATCTTGTCCGTTGAATCACTGCTGTCATCTTTGAAAAACAATTAAGAAAATGACTGCTTGCAGAAAAAAACAATTACAACATTGTTACCATGGTAACCAATTTTTTTTTTTTTTTTTTTTTTTAAGTTAAAAGAAGATTTAAAAATCCAGCAACATGAAATTCGGACACACTGACACACTGACCACAGGACAGAGACAAGCCTTCAGACCAGCAGGTCATTTGTATTTGTGTGTTTTATTCAGATCTGAAGTTCTGATGTATATTCTCTCTCTCTCTCTGTATATATATGTATATATACACACACACATACACACATATATATTTATTATATGTGTATGTGAAAGAGTTGTGTGTGTATATTATGTACAGAACGTGTGTGTGTGTGTGTGTGTGTGTTTTTAATGTGTGTTGATATAATGGTATATCCTATGTTCTTACCTGGTTGTGAGGTAACCGGTGCTTCAGTTTTTCCTCCTGAAAAATATGAAAAATACAAAAATGCATTCTTATCTTTAATATATTAAATCTTTTGTTTGATTTTTTGTCTTATCTCTCTATTCTTGTACTATGTTCACATTTTTGTTTCAGGTTTTTGATTATTTATTCCTACATATGTACATTTATTTGGATTTATTGTTCTTTCTTTATTCTTCTACCTATTTTCATTATGTTTACACCTAAAATCCTTATTTCTGTGTCACTCCAATTATTTTATACTTCATTTCTATATTTTCAATGTCATCTTTTAATTGTTTAATTTTCTGTCCTTTTACTCAGTCTTCAAAAGCAGAGTCAAATGTAGACAACAGTGTATCATATATATATATATATATATATAAAGTAGTGCTGTCAAATGATTACAATTTTTTAATAAGATTAATCACAGGGTTGCTGTGGATTAATCATGATAAAATATCATTCATTTTTTATCTATATTATTCACGTTTCATTTTGCATAAGCAAACAGACTCAAGAAAGCAGAGAATGTATGACAGGGCTGTTCAATTACAAATTCAACTGGACCACATTTTTAAATCAAGAAATGTCGCCGGGCCAGACATGTTTGGCAGCCAGTAAGCAGCTGGTAATGTCAAATTTTAGAACAATACAGATCAATTTGATGAAAAATATTCACTTTTATTCATAGTGTCCTCAATTTCCCATCGAGAGGGCCAACAAGCTGTTTAGCTTCTTCCATGGTCCATGGTCCCAAGTCGCTTATAGATCGGTCTCAGATCCTACGGATTCGCTCGAACCGGAAGTAGTTTCCGATCCGCCATCTTGACGGCCGTGCCAAAGCCCTTACAGGGTTTTAAGACTCAGGCCAAGAGACCGAGGACTGAGATTTGAAGACCGATGAGCAAAGACACATGAGAGCAGGCTTCCCGGAACTCTTTTACTCAGAGCCACGCCCCCTTACTGGATATCTCTCTCTGATTGGACACTGCTACACAGTGGATGTCAGTGAAACTTCACAGCAGCATCAGAGGCAAATGATGGAGGAGAACCAGAGTAAAAAACAGACCATAAACGGACTGTAAACAGAATATAACCATCAGAAGTTTAAAAGGCTCAATAACTGACGGCTGGGATTTAAAAGAAGGGTTTGAAATACGCATTTACAGTGAATTATTGAGAATATGTATGTATATAATATAAAATCAATAATAAAGAGTTAATCAGTATGGAGTTTAATATTTGATTAGTTTCCTGATTCACCTTCAAACATAAAACATGTTAAAAGCTCATAAAATCTAAAGATTCAGATATCTTTCCTTTGCCATCAAACACCGACAACATTTAGACGTTCTTTTTTCTACATTCGGTCCGTCATAGCCTTAATTTAGTCAAAAGATAGTCGTAGGAAGTGGAGCCATTGTTTTGTCCGTCTGATTTAGTCCAGATTTAGCCCAATGATAGTCGTTAAAAAAATGACAATATTACAGCGACGTCTTTATAGAGACATCTTTTCAACGACCTGAAAATGACTGCATTTCACCTTTCACCTTTCTATTAAATCTAGACGTTGTTTAGACAGAGTGGAGACGTTTTTTTTAACGTCTTTGCGACTATTTTTTGGCTGGGTGTTATGTTAGTCTATTAAATAATTTCTGTTTATTAGATCTAGAAGAAAAAAGTCAGACAGCAGCAGTCTGTCTGTCAGGAAGAAACAGGTTTAAACCATCGCAGGGTTAAAAGTTTCTATCAGACTGATAGTGAGCGTCAGGTTTGATCATTAGCCTTCACACTGAATAATTATGTTAATAAATAATTTTGTAATATAGCGTGTGCTGGTAGAAAGAGTCTGCAATCCGCATGTTTTTGATATCAAAAAATAGTTGAAAAGATGTTAAAAAACGTCTCCACTCTGTCTAAACAACGTCTAGATTTAATAGAAAAGTGAAAAGATGTAAATTTCAGATTGCTGAAAGGACGTTTCTATAACGCTGTCCCTGGATGGTCATATTTTTAATCACTATTATTGGGCTAAATTTGGACTAAATCAGATGGGCAAAATAATTTGATAATTTTCTACGACTGTCTTTTGTTTAAATTCAGGGTTATGATGGTCCGAATGTAGAAAAAAAATCCTCTAAATGATGTCGGTATTTTTGGGGGGAAAGGGCAGATTTATATCTGATTCTGTTGATTTTATGAGCTTTAACATGTTTGATGTTTGAAGGTGAATCAGAAAACAAATTAAATATTAAACTACATACTGATTCACCCTTTATTATTGATTTTATCAAATATGTTCTCAATATAAATGTTTATTTCAAACACGTTTAAAATCCCAGCCCATCAGTTCATGAGCCTTTAAAATTTCTGATGTTTACTGCAGGTTTCTCTTCATGCAGGGGTTTTCTGATCCCACACTGCGACCAAACACTGTAAATGTGGAGATTTGTCTAGAATAAATACAGTACAAATTATGCAGATTGATGATCAGCTGATTGATGATCAAGGCACCGTCATCATAAACTGACTTCTCTTCAAGTGACGCTGCAGAGGGAAGGACGTCCCATGGACCATTAGACATCGGTCTTAAGGCTTCAGTCTTCTGTGTCGATTCCTCGGTCTCTCCATGAGTCTTTGGTGGGCGGGACTAAGACTCAAGGAAAAGACTCAAGCCTTGTAACTAGAGATGTGAGACGCACCCCATATCGAGTTGGTTGGTCACTACCGGATCAACGGCCCATGTTCGACGGTAGCCCTACTTGGACAAACTGCCCGAAATGCGTTGCCAAAGATGTTTCAGGGATTTTGAGTCATTCTAAGCTGTAGATGGGTTAATTGCATTAAAATGTTTAATCAGATTAATCATGATGATGGATTAATCCGCATTAATGTGTCATTTTTGGCAGCCCTCATTTAAAGGTATAACCAGTTACTAACAGGATTATACTACCCTAACCCACAGGTATGCTCATATTATCCATATTAGCTATTAATTAATCTCAAAACTTGTAATAAATTAGATTAATTTGTTTAATGACATGAGAGCATTAATTATGTTATATATTGATGTAACTAAAATCTTATGTGGTAGATTCACTGTTGAATCAGTGGTATTTTATCTTCTTTTATTTGCATCTGTGATAGTACTGTTAAAATTGTGTTTTTATACTCATCTTTTTCAATCATTTTTAACATTTACATTATCTTCTTGTTGCTTTTTAAAAAAATATTTATTATTGTATCTGTAACCTAAATTTGCATGTATTATATCTATTTACATCACATCATTATTCTTTAAATTCTTTTTTCTTTGTACTATATCTAAGTTCCTTATGGTTTTTTCTCATATCAATATGTTAAACTGTTTCTACATTTTCTATTTAATCTATTTTATGTGGGTTTATATCTGTGGCCTTTATTTCTATATGTCACATTAATTAACGTACATTTATTTCAACATCTCTATCAGCATGTTTTTAATCTTTATTTGTATCTTTAATCAATGTTTTTTAATCTCTTTCATTATTTTTTCTAAATCTTTAAACAGTGTTCATTAATCTTTAGTTTTATATCTCATCAGCATTTTTATACCTTTATTATGTTACTTAAATAATGTTTAATACATTTAGAGAATACATCTTGTGTTATATTTGCTGTATGACATATATTTGTCTCTAAACTCTCTAAACCAGGAGACTCTTCATCAGTGTGTTTTTAGCTTTAATCCTAGTTTTGACATCTTCACTTTCATGTCAGTTGTCTTTGTTTGTCTTATTTCATGTACATACCTTTATTTCCTATTCTTATACGTTAAACCAATGTATTTATGATATGACTGTTACCAGCTTGTTTTTCAGATGTATTACCTTGCAAATGTTTTGTTTGATTTATTTATATATATTTAGATCATATCTCATAATGTTCATGTTTTTCATCATTGTGTTTATAGTTTATAAGTTTAGTTTCATTGCCTGAAAACTTACTATTCCTCTTGCATTATGGTTATTTTCATGCCTTTGATTACAACTAATATTTTAACGTTCAGATCTTATGCTTTGATGCTATATCTTTATATTTCATCATTTTGTTATTTTGTTGATATCTTTATATAAATTTTGTTTCAATCTGACATCTTAATGTCATAACTATTATCATCATCTTTATATCTGGATGTTTATATTATCATCATCTTTATATCTGGATGTTTACATTTATTATCATCATCTTTATATCTGGATGTTTATATTATCATCATCTTTATATCTGGATGTTTATATTATCATCATCTTTATATCTGGATGTTTACATTTATTATCATCATCTTTATATCTGGATGTTTATATTTATTATCATCATCTTTATATCTGGATGTTTACATTTATTATCATCATCTTTATATCTGGATGTTTACATTTATTATCATCATCTTTATATCTGGATGTTTATATTTATTATCATCATCTTTATATCTGGATGTTTACATTTATTATCATCATCTTTATATCTGGATGTTTACATTTATTATCATCATCTTTATATCTGGATGTTTATATTTATTATCATCATCTTTATATCTGGATGTTTACATTATCATCATCTTTATATCTGGATGTTTATATTTATTATCATCATCTTTATATCTGGATGTTTATATTATCATCATCTTTATATCTGGATGTTTATATTTATTATCATCATCTTTATATCTGGATGTTTATATTTATTATCATCATCTTTATATCTGGATGTTTACATTATCATCATCTTTATATCTGGATGTTTATATTTATTATCATCATCTTTATATCTGGATGTTTATATTTATTATCATCATCTTTATATCTGGATGTTTATATTTATTATCATCATCTTTATATCTGGATGTTTACATTTATTATCATCATCTTTATATCTGGATGTTTACATTTATTGTCATCATCTTTATATCTGGATGTTTATATTATCATCATCTTTATATCTGGATGTTTATATTTATTATCATCATCTTTATATCTGGATGTTTATATTATCATCATCTTTATATCTGGATGTTTACATTTATTATCATCATCTTTATATCTGGATGTTTATATTTATTATCATCATCTTTATATCTGGATGTTTATATTTATTATCATCATCTTTATATCTGGATGTTTATATTTATTATTATCATCTTTATATCTGGATGTTTATATTATCATCATCTTTATATCTGGATGTTTACATTTATTGTCATCATCTTTATATCTGGATGTTTATATTTATTATCATCATCTTTATATCTGGATGTTTATATTTATTATCATCATCTTTATATCTGGATGTTTATATTTATTATTATCATCATCTTTATATCTGGATGTTTACATTTATTATTATCATCTTTATATCTAGATGTTTATATTTATTATCATCATCTTTATATCTGGATGTTTACATTTATTATTATCATCTTTATATCTGGATGTTTACATTTATTATCATCATCTTTATATCTGGATGTTTACATTTATTATCATCATCTTTATATCTGGATGTTTACATTTATTATTATCATCTTTATATCTGGATGTTTACATTTATTATTATCATCTTTATATCTGGATGTTTACATTTATTATTATCATCTTTATATCTGGATGTTTATATTTATTATTATCATCTTTATATCTGGATGTTTACATTTATTATTATCATCTTTATATCTGGATGTTTACATTTATTATTATCATCTTTATATCTGGATGCCCATGAATATTTAGATTTCCATTTTCAGGTATTTTAAAGAAATGCATGTCTTTTTTTTTTCATATTTTTTTATATTCTAATGTTTGTATCATATCATTATGTTTTAATTTTACTGTTTTTTCATTTCCATTTTTTAAAATGCTATACTTTATTGTTTCTCTTTCTTTCTATTTATCTTGTAGCTCACATATTTATCTGTTTTTTCTCAATAGGAATATTATTCAGATTTCTGCTCAGGTATCACATAGCATTTGTCAGGTTAGTGAGTGTGTGTGTTACCGTTAATATGGGCCAGCAGAGATATAATCCTACCGTCTGAAACACACATAGGGCCGAGTTAGGAGTGATCTGTGATGTTAAACATATTTTAATTTATTTAAATTAATACTTTCATTCACTTCACTAAACTTCAAACATTTTCAAACTCCCCCAGGACTCCAGAACTTTAGCCAAGTCTACTTTTAATTGGTTGTAAATTCTTGGTTTTAAACATTAGTAAAAAAAAAATTAATGATTTATGTCTCTAATGAAAAACTGACCTGTATAGGGAGCCGCCAGAGACACAGCGCTGAGGGAGAGGAGCAGTAACACAACACACCTGAAAACACATGAGATCAGACACACACAACACACAATAAAACACACAACACACACAAAACACACAAGAAAAAACACATACACAACACACACAAAACACAGAGAGAACACACAGGACAAACACTTTTAATGCAAATTGATGAAGTTTGACTGTAGAATGACTTTAGCATGTCTAGTTTGTTTTCCTCTTCACTTCAAAAATATGAAATATAAAAATAAAAAAAATCTAAAATCCACAAAGGATCAATGATCCATGTACTAAAGAGGAGAAAAGTAGGCCATTGAAATTGACAAAGGAAGAAAAAGTAAGAAAAAAAAGGCGTAGGAGGAAAAAATATGGAAATTTAAAGATATTTGTAATATAAACAAATGAATGTAGAATAAGATATATATATATAATAAATGAATTTAGAATATTAAATATAATACATAAATGTAGAATAATAAACATAAAAAATGAATGTAGAGTAATAAATATCAATAAAATGAATGGAAAATAATGAATATAAATAAATGAATAGGGAATATTACACTTAAATAAATGTATGTAGAAAAATAAATATTAATACATGAATCTAGAATATGGCATAGAAATAAATGTAGAATAATAAATATAAGTGAATGTAGGATTATAATCATATATAAATCTGTGAAGAATAATAGATATGAAGAAATTACTGTAGAAAAATACATGAAAAGACATGAGTGGAATAAAACATATAAATAAATGAATATAGAAAAATAAATATGAATGACTAAATGTAGAAAATAAACATAAAGAAATGAATATAGAATAAGAAATGTAAATACATGAATGTGGAATAAGAAATGACCGTAGAATAACGACTATGAAGAATTGAATGTAGACAAGGTAAAAATAAATAAATTAATGTAGAATAAGTTATAACAACATTAATGTTGACAAAGAAAATGAAAGCCTGAGCGTAGAGTGATAAAAAGGATGGATCAAAAGAAAAGAAATGTCAAGAATAAAGTAAAACATGAAAAAAATATGATTTTAATACAAGGAATATATAAAAATACATAAAAAAGGAATGAATGTAAGACTAGCAAAAATAAGAATTCATAGCAAAAGAATAAATAGAAAGCAGTAAAACTAAAGAACTTTATATTCAAATTGTATGTCTATACATATGATCTAAATAAATTTTCATATAAAAATATTTGACTATGAAAACTGTGGTGACAGATTTGAACAAATTATTACTAAAAGAAAGTATAGTCAGAAAAAAAATAGATCCAAGATCAGAAGAACATTAAGTCTTTAGTATTTGGAAAAAGTATTAAAACATGTTTAAAAGTTTATGACATATATATTTGAATAAAATATATAGAGATGTTATTAATGACTGATACAGAATGTAATTTTTATGAAATATATTTAAATAAAATGATAGAGATGATATTAGTGACTGATATAGGATGTAATTTTCATGCTAAATTTATCTAAATAAAATGGTGATATTTATTGAATAAATGTGACTTTAGTATATCAACAGTGAGGTCAGGACTGATGTAATCTGATGACTGGGATGTGTGCTTAGAAGGCCAAACCAGTCTGCACGGCTTAATGACTGTTTCTTTGTGTTTCCTCCAAAGGAAAGACAGAACAAAGCTTCTGTTCTTCTCTGACGTATAGAGAGACGGGCTGCAGCTCAGATACTCAGAGACAAAAAAGCTTTAAGGTTCATTTGAAGAGTCGGGTGTCGGCTGAGAAGGACAAAAAGCTGTTCTGTATGCACAAACACTGACATCCTTCTGCTGAGTTAGACTGAGACGAGCCTAAAAGAAAACCTGAACTGGTTAAGAAAGGACAGTACTGGTTAAAGAGAGGCCGTAATGGTTAAGACCAGACAGTAATGGTTAAGAAGATACTGCTCTGGTTAAGAGGACAGCACATGCTCCAACAACAAATAGTTGTTAAATGGTTAAATAGGTGTTAGAGGTTAAAAACATGAATGGATGTCAGAATAATCTAGATTGTAATTAGGATGAACAATATATTAATTATGAAAACAAACAAAATATCACTTCGAAAAAAAATCCAAAACAATCATAACTAGAATCAATAACATTATGATAATCAGAATTTATAGATAATAAAAAATAATCTAAAGCAATTCAATACTTTTCAGAATAAAATATATGATATTGATCATAGTAAACTAATAATGATAATAATCAGAATACTTAAAATTATGATAATTTGAAAAAAAAAACTAATACTAAATGATAATAAACAGAAAACACAGTATAATAATGATACACTCAATACAAATAATGAAATAAAATAAATTATTATTAATAATAATAATAATAATAATAATAATAATAAAGTAATAAAAATAATAAATGGAAAGGGTATTACATAAAAATATAATAACCAGAAAAAAGAAATTGATGATAATCAGGATTCAAAAACTAATGATAAGAAGAATAAATGAAATACAAGTGATCAAAGTTAACACAACAATAATTTTGAGAATTAAAAAAAAAAAAAAAAAATCAGAATAAACAAAAAATACTAAAAAGAGAAAACAAAATAATAACACTTTTGATAAATACAATGAAAATGATTAAAGTAAATAAAATAAAAATCAGAATAAAATAAACAATATATATCATAATTAACAAGATAATAATAATCAGAATTAATTAAATCATAGTAATCAAAGTAAAGTAATAAATATATAAAACATAAATAATACATTAAATAATAATCAAAATCAATATAAATAAAATAATTAAAATAAAGACATAAAAACATATTAAATTAAATATTAATAATCAAAATTAAAATAAATAAAATAATAAGAATAAATGAAATAATAAACATCTTAATCAATTAAATCATAAGCATAAGCAAATGAAACAATAATGATTATAGTAAATAAAACCAAAATGACCATATTTAAAAAAAACACAGGACAAAACAAGGGAAGATGATGTCAATGACAATGCGACTATATATGTGACTATGACAGGTCTGGATCCTGGTCTGCTTTTAGAAAACCTGATCTTGTTAAATCAATAGGTTTGGTTGGTGTGTTTATGAAGTTTAATAAAAAAGTCAGTAAACAGTTATCAGAAAGCAGGTAGGAATAATTGAGTGTTTTTACATGATAATCTGAAAACAACACTTCTATATTTTTATTTATCTCTCTTAGAATGGTTTGATTAAACTTTGACTAAAATCTGAGTGGTGCTAAAGAAGAAGATGGCTGCAGGTAAAAAAGAAGAACTCACCGGAGGAACATGTTGTCGTTCAGCACAGATCTCCTCTGTTTGGTGGTTATCTGATCTCAGCTCAAAGAGAGACCGAGCTTTTTATGGTCACTCTCCTCCCCCTACTCCCTCTCCTCCACCCCTTCCCCTCCTCCACTTCTTCCCACTCCTCCTCTCCATCTCACCTGCCCAAAAACCTAGGCTCAAGTTAACACTCCGTAGTCTAGTTTACATTTGGCTGCCCAACCTGGACCAAACCAAACATGGACCAAACTCAACCATGACCAAACTCAACACAGACCTAACCAAACATGTACCGAACCCAGCCTGGACCAAACCAAACATGTACCAAACCCAGCCTGGACCAAACCAAACATGTACCAAACCCAGCCTGGACCAAACCAAACATGGACCAAACCCAGCCTGGACTTACCTAAACATGGACCAAACCCAGCCTGGACCAAACCAAACATGTACCAAACCCAGCCTGGACTTACCTAAACATGGACCAAACCCAGCCTGGACCAAACCAAACATGGACCAAACCCAGCCTGGACTTACCTAAACATGGACCAAACCCAGCCTGGACCAAACCAAACATGTACCAAACCCAGCCTGGACTTAACCAAACATGGACCAAACCCAGCCTAGACCAAACCAAACATGGACCAAACCCAGCCTGGACCAAACCAAACATGGACCAAACCCAGCCTGGACCAAACCAAACATGGACCAAACCCAGCCTGGACTTACCTAAACATGTACCAAACCCAGCCTGGACTTAACCAAACATGGACCAAACCCAGCCTAGACCAAACCAAACATGGACCAAACCCAGCCTGGACCAAACCAAACATGTACCAAACCCAGCCTGGACCAAACCAAACATGGACCAAACCCAGCCTGGACTTACCTAAACATGTACCAAACCCAGCCTGGACTTAACCAAACATGGACCAAACCCAGCCTAGACCAAACCAAACATGGACCAAACCCAGCCTGGACCAAACCAAACATGGACCAAACCCAGCCTGGACTTAACCAAACATGGACCAAACCCAGCCTAGACCAAACCAAACATGGACCAAACCCAGCCTGGACCAAACCAAACATGTACCAAACCCAGCCTAGACCAAAACCCAACCCCGACTTTACTAAACATGGACCAAACCCAACCTGGACCAAACCCAACCTGGACTTTACTAAACATGGACCAAACCCAACCTGGACCAAACCCAACCCCGACTTTACTAAACATGGACCAAACCCAACCTGTGTTTAACCAAACTTGGATCAAACTCAATTTTGTTCAAATCCAACATATCGCAGTTTGTTCTGATCCCTCCAGACTTGGGTTAGGTCTGGACTGGAAAAATCTGGTTCAGGAGTGTGTCGACCTAATCAGGCTTAAACAGACATTCCTTTTCTGACTTCAGGAAGCTGACAACCAGGAAGTGTAAGAAATATTCACACAGCTCTGCATGTCTAACTGGTTGGACTGTTTTCCACCCTGTTTAAGAGGACGGTCTCTGACCTTTTGATGACAAGTTAGGTGTGACCTTACACAGTTAGAGATATCAATCAATCAGTATTATTTGTTTAGCTATTTTCATACAAAAAATGTAGCACAAAATGCTTTACACACAGACTAAAAAGAAAACATACATGACAACCCCTCCCCAGCCTTTTCCCCATCCTCATCCTATAATCCAAAAATAATATTGGTAGGTATATCATAAAGCGCACAGAGTGGTCAGACGACTGGAAAAGCGCTGTACAAGCTAAAATCCATTTACCAAGTCCATTTTAAACCATGAGCAATGGATTCAGTAAAAGCAGGAAAGTGCATACTGAGGCTATCTTAAAAATTCAAAAGGAGGAAACACTGGAGGTTAGGTTAACCACACAAATTCACACAATGATTAACACTGGTCTATTATAATAATGATGATTAACACTGGTCTATTATAATAATGATGATTAACACTGGTCTATTAGACTAATGATGATTAACACTGGTCTATTATAATAATGATGATTAACACTGGTCTATTATAATAATGATGATTAACACTGGTCTATTAGACTAATGATGATTAACACTGGTCTATTAGACTATTTATGATTAACACTGGTCTATTATAATAATGACGATTAACACTGGTCTATTAGACTAATGATGATTAACACTGGTCTATTAGACTAGTGATGATTAACACTGGTCTATTAGACTAATGATGATTAACACTGGTCTATTAGACTATTTATGATTAACACTGGTCTATTATAATAATGACGATTAACACTGGTCTATTAGACTAATGATGATTAACACTGGTCTATTAGACTAATGATGATTAACACTGGTCTATTAGACTATTTATGATTAACACTGGTCTATTAGACTAATGATGATTAACACTGGTCTATTAGACTAATGATGATTAACACTGGTCTATTAGACTATTTATGATTAACACTGGTCTATTAGACTAATGATGATTAACACTGGTCTATTAGACTAATGATGATTAACACTGGTCTATTATAATAATGATGATTAACACTGGTCTATTAGACTAATGATGATTAACACTGGTCTATTAGACTAATGATGATTAACACTGGTCTATTAGACTATTTATGATTAACACTGGTCTATTATAATAATGACGATTAACACTGGTCTATTAGACTAATGATGATTAACACTGGTCTATTAGACTAATGATGATTAACACTGGTCTATTATAATAATGATGATTAACACTGGTCTATTAGACTATTTATGATTAACACTGGTCTATTATAATAATGACGATTAACACTGGTCTATTAGACTAATGATGATTAACACTGGTCTATTATAATAATGACGATTAACACTGGTCTATTAGACTAATGATGATTAACACTGGTCTATTAGACTAATGATGATTAACACTGGTCTATTAGACTAATGATGATTAACACTGGTCTATTATAATAATGATGATTAACACTGGTCTATTAGACTATTTATGATTAACACTGGTCTATTATAATAATGATGATTAACACTGGTCTATTAGACTATTTATGATTAACACTGGTCTATTATAATAATGATGATTAACACTGGTCTATTATAATAATGATGATTAACACTGGTCTATTAGACTATTTATGATTAACACTGGTCTATTATAATAGAGTATAGTCTATTATAATGTTAATGATTAACACTGGTCTATTATAATAGAGTATAGTCTATTATAATGTTAAAAATTAACACTGGTCTATTATAATAGAGTATAGTCTATTATAATGTTAATGATTAACACTGGTCTATTATAATAGAGTATAGTCTATTATAATGTTAAAAATTAACACTGGTCTATTATAATGTTAATGATTAACACTGGTCTATTATAATAGAGTATAGTCTATTATAATGTTAATGATTAACACTGGTCTATTATAATAGATGACAGTTTAGTCTATTATCTACTACTACGACTAATAATAATAATAATAATAATAATAATAAAAATAAAACAATAAAATGAAAAATGAAATTATATTCATCATTGTTATTATCAGGGGTAGGGTTAGGGTTATTACTTAACCTACTTAACCTGTGTTAACCTACCTACTTAACACAGTTTGATGATGAACCATTAACTAATGTTATTTTAAGTTGCTTTTTTGAATGTCTTGTTATTGATTTCAATAAAAATGAAGGGTGTGCTGAGACTGAGAGGTCTGTCTTGTTTGTCTTTTTTCGTAGGAACATTTCCTGGTTTGGAGAATTTTCTGGCTCTTCTTGTTGAGAAAACTTCCTGTTACCAGATCCACTTCCTGCTAGTCATCATTGTTCTCATTGTTTCACCCCTGGTATGATAAAATAATTCTATAACACACTGATCTTATGTTTTCGACACTACACACAAACAAATCATTACTATAATACAGCCCAAATTCCAAAAAAGTTGGGTAGCTATGTAAAATGTAAATAAAAACAATAATCATCTACAGCTAATGAGGTTAATTATCAACAGGTGAGTTACATGACAGGGTATAAAAAAAACATTTTAGAGAGGCAGAGTCTCTCAGGAGTAAAGATGGACAGAGGTTCACCAACCTGTGAAAACTGAGTTTTAAAATTGTGGAACAGTTTAAGAAAAATGTAAAATATAGAAGACTCTGAATCTCCCTCCATCTACAGTCAATAATATCATCAAAGTTTCAGAGAATCTGGAGGAATCTCTGTGAGCAAGGGACAAGGCTGAAGGGGCCCTCAGGGGCCCTCAGGGGCCACTGCATTAAAAACAGGCATAATTCTGCAGTGAAATCACTGCATGGGCTCAGGAACATTCCAGAAATCATCGTCTGTCAACACAGTTGGCCGTGCCATCCACCAATGACAGTTAAAGCTGGATCATGAAGAGAAGAAGCCATATGTGAGCAGGATCCAGAACCACCGTGGTCCGTCTTCTCTGGACCAAAGCTCATTTAACATGGACGGGGGGGGTTAGACCCTGATGTCCTGGTGTCGGGGTCAAGGGCCCTCCACATAGACTTGGCTTGATCAATTCAAAAATATTCTGGTGACATTTTTTTTTTTTTTTTTTTTTTTTTACCCATCACCCCTTATTCACGCTTTTAAATGCACGTCTGAATAAGTTACAATCATTTCTGAAGTATATCTGATATTCCATGCTCTACTTTCATGATCATATTCCCCTAGTGCTCAGGGCCTCAGGTAGCTGCCTAATTTTCCTGATTTTTAAACAGCCAATAAACAAAGTGGTTGAAAACATGAACTTTGTTACGGCTGAATAAGTTGAGGGTTCAGCCGGGGACAGAGGGACAAAGCCTGAGATAAATCTTCAGCTGTGTTAGTGAACAAGTGCGTGCATTAGCATGCAAACAGCTTCTAATGAGCTGGATGTTCATGAAAACGTTCTCTGAGGAGTCTAAGGTCTGCATCACATTTAAGGTCCTGGACTCACCGACAATCAGAAGTTATATTGTTGTAAAGTTCATTTGATGGTGACATGAAAAAAGAATGGTACAGCCAGGGATAGTGACAAAAAAACAACACAGCACAGTCAGGAATGGTGAAATAAAACCACAACAATACAGTCAGGAATGGCTGAGGAAGAGTTAGGCTTAGGTAAGGCATTTTACAGCAGTGATGTTAGTGACAGTTAATAGATTTATTACCATTATATATATCTTTGAGGTAAGGCATTTTACAGCAGTGATGTTAGTGACAGTTAATAGATTTATTACCATTATATATCTATGAGGTAAGGCATTTTACAGCAGTGATGTTAGTGACAGTAGATTTATCAGCGTGATATATCTATGAGGTAAGGCATTTTACAGCAGTGATGTTAGTGACAGTAGATTTATCAGCGTGATATATCTATGAGGTTAGGCATTTTACAGCAGTGATGTTAGTGACAGTAGATTTATCAGCGTGATATATCTATGAGGTAAGGCATTTTACAGCAGTGATGTTAGTGACAGTAGATTTATCAGCGTGATATATCTTTGAGGTAAGGCATTTTACAGCAGTGATGTTAGTGACAGTTAATAGATTTATTACCATTATATATCTTTGTGGTAAGGCATTTTACAGCAGTGATGTTAGTGACAGTTAATAGATTTATTACCATTATATATCTATGAGGTAAGGCATTTTACAGCAGTGATGTTAGTGACAGTAGATTTATCAGCGTGATATATCTTTGAGGTAAGGCATTTTACAGCAGTGATGTTAGTGACAGTTAATAGATTTATTACCATTATATATCTTTGAGGTTAGGCATTTTACAGCAGTGATGTTAGTGACAGTAGATTTATCAGCGTGATATATCTATGAGGTAAGACATTTTACAGCAGTGATTTAAATCAGTCAGGGTACCTCTGGCTACCACATGGAGGTCTTTGTTGCTCAAAGAAATGCCTCCCCAGACCATTACTGACCGACCATCAATCTGGTCATGCTGAAGGATGTTGCAGGCAGCAGAGCTTTCTTCAGGGCGTCTCCAGACTCTCTTGTGCCTGTCACATGGTCTCAGTTTGAACCTGCTCTTATATGTGAAGATGCATGTTGCTGGGCTGTGAGCACAGGCCCCACTTGTGGACGTCAGGCCCTCATACCATCCTCATGGATTCTGTTTGAGCAGAAACATTCACATTAGTGGCCTTCTGGATGTTGTTTTGTAGGGCTCCTCCTGTTCCTCCTTGCACAAAGGAGCAGATAGTGGTCCTGCTGCTGGGGTGTTGTGTTCCTATGGCCCCCTCCACGTCTCCTGGTGTACTGGATGTGCCATCCAGGATGAGCTGCACTGTCTAAGCAACTTCTGTGGGTTGCAGATACAGCCTCATGCTATCACTAGAGGAGAGGCCACTGGAAAAATGCTAAAGTCACCAAAAACCATTCTGAAAGGATGAGGAGAGGGGAACGGTCTGCAGACTCCACCTGCAGAACCTTTCATTTATAGAGGTTGTCCTCTAATTGCCTCTCCTCTCCACCTGTTGTCTGTCCTGATTAAGCACCAGCAGGGGAAATTGATTCACAATCAGTGCTGTTTCCTACCTTGACAGGTTGATATCCTGGAAGTGTGACTGACTTGGAGTTACATTGTGATGCTTTTGACTTCCCTTTATGTTTATAAGCAGTTTATTTGGAACTCAATAAGGAAAGAGACTGTGGAAAAGTCCAGATAAACATTGACAGCAAGAATCAATCAGTTATAAAGGCCAAAGACACCAAAAAAAACTTTAAAGTTTTTATGTGGGAAAAAGACTGTTAGTTTGTTTAAGTGTATTTGACAAATAAACAACAATAACAATTCAAGTATTAGACAAGTTTTAAAAGATTTTCTCATTTAAATCAAAGGTAGACTCATACATTTGTTAGGTATATATATATATATATATATATATATATATATATATATATATATATATATATATATACAAATGTGTGTGTGTTCTATCTAGGATGGAAAAGGAAATAAAAAACTTCAAAGCATTTCCCTTAAACTTTATTTAAACATGACAGAAGTAACAATAAAAAAATGTGCAAAAAATGTAGCATGAAGGCTAAATAAAAAAACAGATGACCAATCAGTAGATGGATGAGACAACCAGTATCAGCAGGTCATACGAACAAAGACATCAGATCAGGGACCAATCAGACATCAGATCAGGGACCAATCAGTCATCAGATCTTTTATATGTTAGAATCTTTCCCTGTCTTCAGTTTATGCGTTGTGTCTGGCGGCGGTTGGTCCTTGATCTTCTTTTGGAAGTCCGATTCCTCACAGCGACTTTAGGCTGGGGTACAACAGGCTGAGGAGGTGTTGTGGGGTTTGGAATATGGGCAGTGCTCTCTGGTGGTTGGACAGACCTCTGAGGTGGTTGGATGGACCTCTGAGGTGGTTGGATGGACCTCTGAGGTGGTTGGACGGACCTCTGAGGTGGTTGGATGGACCTCTGAGGTGGTTGGACGGACCTCTGAGGTAGTTGGATGGACCTCTGAGGTGGTTGGACGGACCTCTGAGGTGGTTGGATGGACCCCTGAGGTGGTTGGATGGACCTCTGAGGTGGCTGAATGGGGCTCTGAGGTGGTTGGATGGGGCTCTGAGGTGGTTGGACAGACCTCTGAGGTAGTTGGATGGACCTCTGAGGTGGTTGGACGGACCTCTGAGGTGGTTGGATGGGGCTCTGAGGTGGTTGGATGGGGCTCTGAGGTGGTTGGATGGACCTCTGAGGTGGTTGGATGGGGCTCTGAGGTGGTTGGATGGACCTCTGAGGTAGCTGAATGGGGCTCTGAGGTGGCTGAATGGGGCTCTGAGGTGGTTGGATGGACCTCTGAGGTGGTTGGATGGGGCTCTGAGGTGGTTGGATGGACCTCTGAGGTGGTTGGATGGGGCTCTGAAGTGGTTGGATGAATCTCTGCATTTTGGACTGAACCATTTTGTTCTCTCCTTCGTCAGAGTCAGGGTTGTCATCTGCTGCAGGATAAAAAAAAGTATTGTTATCATTATTATATTTTTCCTGATTTTTGTTTATTTTGTTAAATTAAGAAAAAAATAAATCCATAATTACTTTTCGGTAATAATAATCAGAAAAAGAGAGAACTGACATCAGAATACTGTGTGTGGTTTCTCACCATCATCCGCCTCAGCACTGATAGCAGATACAGCAGATTCTGAAAGGAATGAAAATATCAATGACTGGATGCCTGATTGACTGATTGATTGATCGATTGAACATAAAGTGTGAGTTTTTGATCATTTGCCAGGATTTTAGATAAATGTTTTTTTTGTTGTGTTTTGGTTTTTTTTTTACCTGTGGGTGCCTCCTTTGATGTTGAGTCTTTTTCTGTGGACAGACAGAAGGACAGGTGAGGACAATTACAGGTGATGATAAACCATGGTGGACCTATCAGGACAGGATAAGCTGATTTCTAAAATTATAATTGTCAAGCCAAGGCAGAGGAACGGTCACTGAGTGTTGTTTAACCCTGTATTTACTTGTTTTTTCTGGTTAAATCATCTTTCGTAGGTCTCCTGGTGTATTTGATTGCTGGTGCACAGAAAGCAGCCAGTAAGATTCTATCAGCAGGTAGGAGCTGCAGACACATCAGAGACACCATCGGTCAGTTTATTCAGTTTTATTTGATTAATGGAAGTAAATTAAACTGATATTAGTTGGGGTGTGGGTTAGGGTTAGGGGAAAAACCCCACCATTAACTTTAAGGGCATGCATGCAGATGTTTTCTTTCATTTAATACGTCAGACAGCATGCAACCCTCTGATTGTGTATGGCATGCACTACTTTCTTTCTTTGTGGATCAAAAATTGTTGTAGATAACATAAGATTGTTTATATTGAATTTGGTATGATTTTACTGTTGATAGATATTGGGTTTAATTTGTAAACATTATTTAATAATGAACGAATACATAAATTAGGATTAGAATTAAATACTAATGTAACTGCGAATAAATGTAAAGTATTAAAGGATTTGATTTAAAACAGCTGAAAATAATGACATCATTAATTAAAGATAACAGAACACTCAGTTTAGATAATACAAGTAATTTTAATAAGATGAAATAAAGGTTGCATATCTATAAAACAAATTTAAGTAATCTAAAAAGATGCTACTGACTTTAAGTTACATAATCCTTTCTTTGGATCCACTTGAATCTATGAACTATTCTTTAGTGGGATGTCCCAGCAGACATCGACTGTCGTTGATCCCACCTGTTCAGGATAGTTTATTCATTGTGATGACTGTGTTCTGTTTAAGAATGTATGAAGTGTTTATCTCTTGTTTTATTGAAAGATAATTTAGTAAAAGAGGAAAGTGTGGTTTAGTCAGGGGCTGAATAACAAATCAGATTTTTATTTCCCAGGTTTAAGCATGTTTATTTATGTATATATATTTTTCCATGGATTATGGGAAATTAACATCAGTTGTATTATCCTATTCCTTTTGGTGACAAAATAAATGAAAAGAGAAAAACAGCATCCTCTGTTGTCACCTCCAGCCTTTCAAGCTCAGGCAAAGCTGCACTCTAAAGAACTTGACAATAATCCTGAGCACACCTATAGACCAGGGTGTAGATGTACAGTTACAGGCAACATTATTCAACCCCCATTACAAGTCAGGTTTATTGTGAATATTTACAGACTCTCTGCTGTTTACAATGAACAAATCAAACAACAATGAATTGAAATATCTCAACAGGATAAATGCTTCGAGTGATTTCCTCAAATTCAAGTGAAAATGTAACTTCTGACTCTTCCAGCCTCAGAGTGATTGAGAACAGAATCCTTACAGCAGCTCAGACTTGTAAACCAGAGGTTAAACTCACCTGATGAACCATTCAGGGATTCATTAGTGTGAGCAGGTTTACCTGAGCTGGAGCAGGAAACACCTGAACTGTGAGGGTTTGATGAATGTTAGCCTGACTGTATGTCAGGAATATGGCAAAGCAAAACCTGGTGGCAACAGGGTCCGAGGTTTCAGTGAGTCCAGTTAGGAGTACTGAACGTAGAAGGTTTCCATGCCAGAACTCCTAGACCTCCAGCACTACTGACCCTAAAGACCAAGAAAAGTTGGCTCCAGTCTCCTCAGAACCATAGATACAAACCACAGATGTTTGGGGATTCTGTTCTGTGGAGCCATGAAACTAAACTGGAACTTTTTGTCCTGATGGATCAGCGGTATGTCTGGAGGAAGAAGAATGAAGCAGACACTGAAAAGAACATTGAGTCCACAGTTCAGCATGGCGGCGGCTCGGTGATGCTCTGGGGCTACTTTGCATCCTCTAGAAACCTGCAGCGTGTGGAAGGACTGACAGATTCACTGAAGGATCAGGAGATCCTAGGAGGGAACGTCATGCCGTCTGTGAGGAAATTGAAGCTTGGGGTCATTGAACCTTCCAACAGGACCATGATCCCAAGAAGTCCTCAAAGATTCTACAGTGGCCATCACAGTCACCTGACTGGAACCCCAGAGAAAATCTCTGTTGGGACTTGAAGAAAGCAGCTGAAGCATGCAGACTCAAGAATATGACTGACCCGGAGGGTTGCACATGAAGAATGGGTTAAAATTCCTAAAGGAATCTGCCAGAAGCTGGTGTCTGGATACGCATCTCTGCAGAAGGTCATAGCCGCTAAAGGTGCTCTCCTAGGTACTAAAGATGCTGATATGAAGGGGCTGAATCATTCCGAGACTGGAAACTCTTTATAAGACGATGCCTAAGGAGCGCCTCTGCATAGTGTTACATGTCAAAAATACGCATTTCATATGGACATTGATTTGACGTGTCCTGAGGTCTTTTTTATATGGACATTGATTTGACGTGTCCTGAGGTCTTTTTTATATGGACATTGATTTGACGTGTCCTGAGGTCTTTTTTATATGGATATTAATTTAATGTGTCCTGAGGTCTTTTTTATATGGATATTAATTTAATGTGTCCTGAGGTCTTTTTTATATGGATATTAATTTAATGTGTCCTGAGGTCTTTTTTATATGGATATTAATTTAATGTGTCCTGAGGTCTTTTTTATATGGATATTAATTTAATGTGTCCTGAGGTCTTTTTTATATGGATATTAATTTAATGTGTCCTGAGGTCTTTTTTATATGGATATTAATTTAACTTGTCCTGAGGTCTTTTTTATATGGATATTAATTTAATGTGTCCTGAGGTCTTTTTTATATGGATATTAATTTAACGTGTCCTGAGGTCTTTTTTATATGGATATTAATTTAATGTGTCCTGAGGTCTTTTTTATATGGATATTAATTTAATGTGTCCTGAGGTCTTTTTTATATGGATATTAATTTAACGTGTCCTGAGGTCTTTTTTATATGGATATTAATTTAATGTGTCCTGAGGTCTTTTTTATATGGATATTAATTTAATGTGTCCTGAGGTCTTTTTTATATGGATATTAATTTAATGTGTCCTGAGGTCTTTTTTATATGGATATTAATTTAACGTGCCCTGAGGTCTTTTTTATATGGATATTAATTTAATGTGTCCTGAGGTCTTTTTTATATGGATATTAATTTAACGTGCCCTGAGGTCTTTTTTATATGGATATTAATTTAACTTGTCCTGAGGTCTTTTTTATATGGATATTAATCTGACGTGTCCTGAGGTCTTTTTTATATGGATATTAATTTAACGTGTCCTGAGGTCTTTTTTATATGGATATTAATTTAATGTGTCCTGAGGTCTTTTTTATATGGATATTAATTTAATGTGTCCTGAGGTCTTTTTTATATGGATATTAATTTAATGTGTCCTGAGGTCTTTTTTATATGGATATTGATTTAATGTGTCCTGAGGTCTTTTTTATATGGATATTAATTAAATGTGTCCTGAGGTCTTTTTTATATGGATATTAATTTAATGTGTCCTGAGGTCTTTTTTATATGGATATTAATTTAACGTGTCCTGAGGTCTTTTTTATATGGATATTAATTTGACGTGTCCTGAGGTCTTTTTGACACGGATATTTATCAGAAGGAAAACAAACATGCGTCAGTATTAGCATTCTCAAGGCCATGTTCTTGTCTATTCATGAGACATTGTAAAGACACAGTTATAGCGGCCGATCCATCCAAAATTAAAGCCACTGCAGGCTAAACACGGGAGTCAAAGTGATGATGCGTACTCGCTACTTTATCGCTCCAAACCCAGTTTATTCACATAACGCTGCATCTTACCACTGAACAACTTTACCGGACAAAAACCAGGTAATAGGTCAAATCCTAACCTATTATGTGCGGTCAACAGAAAATGTCCTCCAACTTCCAGCGGAAGCACACCACAGGTGCACAGGTGAAGTAAATTAACTGATCACCGCCATGCAACCAAAAAAGACACCCACTAATCCGTGCCGAAACCAAAACCCACCTATACCCAAAGGCATCTCCAAAACTTACATGTTTGGCTCCTATGACAGTGATAGCTGTTCTTCAGTGTTCTTTCTTACTCTTTAGGCACAGCTGAGTGAAAGAAGTGAAAGAGCAGTAACTTAAACCATTCGGCCCAGCAGGGAGCCTCCTTTATCAGAACTCATTGTGATGTTAATGATCCCAGATCAGGGAGGATCTGCCTACACCAGGATCAGTAATACCAACCACTTTAGGATCATCTTAAAACCTTTCTGAGGGGTCCTTAATGGCCCCCTTGATAAATGAGGCTGGCCAGGTGTGTAGTCAGGGGATTTACCCCAATATTTTTTACTCTGTTTCTAATTCACTGTGACTGCTACCCACAGTGTGCAGAAAGCCATAACCACAAGCTCACACAGATCATTTGTCTCCGTCCTCTAGCTCCCCCTTCTGGCCAAAACTGTTGGGTCCATCCCTGAAGTCACCCTGTCCTATTCCTGTAATAATTAGAAAAAGGTGTAAAAATGGTCCTCCAGCTCAAAAAACAAGAAATCTAAGCCTGCTAAAGACAATCACACCCTCCCCTCCCATACCTCCATAACACCAGACACCCCTCCCCTCCCATACCTCCATAACACCAGACACCCCTCCCCTCCCATACCTCCATAACACCAGACACCCCTCCCCTCCCATACCTCCATAACACCAGACACCCTTGTTAATTTTGCACTCCTCAACGTGAGATCACTTTCAAATAAGACCTTTTTATTGAATTATTTTATTTCCACTGCTCAGGTGGACCTTTTCCTTCTTACTCAAACATGGCTAAAGCCAAGCGATCAGGCTCAATTATTGCACTATGCCCCCCTAGCTACACCTGTCTTTGTTCCCCTTGTTCCACTGGCTGTGGTGGAGGCCTTGCTGCAGCTATAAAAAACTCTTTAAATGTCGCCAAATTGCTTTTAAATGTTTAGCATTCCTTAAAACTCTTCTGTTTTTAATCTGCAGCCATGAGCCAGTTTTATGTACAATCTGTTATCGCCCCCCTCGCCCTGTTGCTAATTTCTTATCTAAATTCTCTGATTTCATGTCTTTTATTGTTTTGGATGATGTCAAAGTGATTTTAGGTGCCGATTTTAACATTCATGTTGATGACTGCTCAAACAATTTTGCTGATGAATTTTTAAACATCACTGAATCTTTTAACCTTGTTCAACACGTGTCTGGGCCGACTCATAAACACGGCCTCACATTGGACCTTGTCTTTACTACAGGTCTTCATGCTAACTCCTGTATCCTGTTTTATAAGACCACTGCCCCATTTTATTTAATGCCCTTCTGCCCAGCCTTTTTACTCCTTTTTGTGCCCCTCTCCTCTCCTTCCGCCCCATAAACCCCACCATTATAAACACTTTTTGCAATGCCTTTGCCGCTGCCCCATGTTTTAGCTCCCTCAAACACACTCTGCACACATAAATCCAGACAATATGTTGTCTTTTTTAACCTCCACTTGCTCATCCATCATGAACACCATTGCTCCTCTAAAAACCAGGAAACCTGATCCCAAACCTCAGCCTCGGCTCAATGAAACAACCCGTGCTCAGCGACAAAGGTGCAGAAAAGCAGAGAGGAAATGGAAAAAAGATCAACTCCAAACCTCCTATAATTTACTCAAAGATTCCCTCTCACAATACCAAGATTCAGTCAATGCTGCAAGGATTAATTATTTCTCTGATCTCATTGCAACAAACCATAACAGACCCAAGATTCTTTTCAATACTGTGATTAATTCATATGACAGTTCTAGCCACGTCTCTTCCACCCTAGCTTGCAAGAATTTCAGAGAATTCTTTGTAGACAAAATCACCGACATAAAAAACAAATCAAAACTTCAGCCAAAATTCCGGCAGACCTGCCACGAGTGATGCCTGTTTTTAAACACTTTGCTCCTATATGTCTCCCAGCATTACAAGAAATAGTTTGTCATCTTAAGCCCTCATCCTGCCCTTCCGATTGTATTCCTCCTCATCATTGAAAAGAATCTTTTCATACTGTTGGTCCCAGCATCCTCTCCATCATCAACAGTTGTCTCTCCACAGGATGTTTCCCTCTGATTTCAAACATGCAGTAGTCCAGCTTCTTCTAAAAGAAAGCTACTTTAGACACAAATCTTTTATCAAATTTTAGACCCATTTCCAAACTCCCATTCTCATCTAAAATCCTTGAAAAAGTACTTCATAAGCAACTGACTCACTTTTTAACTAAAAATGGACTACATGAGAAGTTCCAATCTGGTTTTAGAGAGAACAACAGCACAGAAACTGTTTTTTAAAAACTTCTTAATGACTTGTTTTTAGCAGCAGATGATGGCAGCTGTTCAATTTTAGTTCTTTTAGATTTGAGTGCAGCGTTCGACACAGTCGACCACAATATGCTGATCACCAGGCTCAAAGATTGGGTTGGGATCCAGGGACAAGCTCTAAATCTTCTTAAATCATACCTGGAAAACATATGCTTTAAAGAATGTTTTAATGATTTATGATTTATGATTATGATTATGATTTTGTTTTTTTCTTATTATGCTTTAAGTGCAAAGCACATTGGTCAGCTGAAAGCTGTTTTAAACGGACAAATAAATAAAGTTTACTTACTTACCTGTAGTCATAGCTCCACTCCTTGTATCTGCGAAACAAAAACAATCAGTGTTTAACCATTAAGGTTTTTCTGATGAGATTAAAGTTTGACAGAAGGTTAAAAATGTATTATTGATCACAGAAAGATCAGATTATCATTAAATATCAAACAAACGTAGATTACAACCAGACATGAGATTAATGTGGATTATGACCAGACATGAGATTAATGTGGATTATGACCAGACAGGAGATTAATGTGGATTATGACCAGACAGGAGATTAATGTGGATTATGACCAGACAGGAGATTAATGTGGATTATGACCAGACAGGAGATTAATGTGGATTATGACCAGACAGGAGATTCAAAGTTATTCCTATAGTGATACTGAATATTTATTTATTTTTTATTGGGTAATTGATCATTTTTGATTACATCTCACCATCTAAGTTGTGGTCAGCCTCAACCAGAAGGACGATCAGAGAGATCAGAAGAAGACCGTTTCTGTAACACAAGCACAGCCAACAGTGACAGATGTAATATGTCCTCACAGGGCCACCGTACTGGCAGAAACCCTCTAACCACATTTTGATTTTAATGACAAAGCTTCATCTCTTGTTTCAGCCTGTACCCAGACCATTGTTCTTCCACGGGTGAAAAAAAACTAGTTTTCCAGTGAACCTTCTGGTTGTCTAAAAATAATGATAATGGTTGGGTTTCAGAGTCATCGATCATCAGATTTATTTGATCAAACATTCCTGAGGGTTATATTTACTGTGTTCCGAGTTATACAAATTTGATTTTAGTGTCATAAACATTAAATTTTTAGTTTTTCAGTGAAACTCATGGATAATTTTGTGTCTCAGGGCTTTCTGGATCACTGAAATCAATCTCAGACACCTGTGATCATTAGTTTGTCAGGTGAGCCCAATTAAAGGAAAACTACTTCAGATGGACGTTCCACATTATTAAGCAGGCCACAGGTTTCAGCAATATGGGAAAGAAAAAGGATCTCTGCTGCTGAAAAGCCTCAAATACTGCAATGCCTTGGTCAAGGAATGAAAACATGAAATATTTCAGGAAATATTTCAGGAAAACTTCAGCGTGATTATTGTACTGTGAAGACATTAGTGTCTGATTCAGAGCACGGACGGATTCCTGCAGATAAAGCCATAATGAGGAAGGTTTCTGACAGACAGATTCATCAGGTTGAGAGAGCAGATGCTAAAATGCCATTACAAAGCAGCAAACAGGTATTTGAAGCTGCTGGTGCCTCTGGAGTCCCACCAACCTCAAGGTGTAGGATCCTCCAGAGGCTTGCAGTCGTGTATAAACCTACTATTCAGCCCCCCTAACCAATGCTCACAAGCAGAAACGGTTGCAGTGGGCCCAGAAATACATGAAGACTCATTTTCAAACAGTCTTGTTGACTGATGAGTGCCGTGCAACCCTGGATGGTCCAGATGGAGGACTAGTGGATGGTTGGTGGATGGCCACCATGTCCCAACAAGGCTGTGATGTCAGCAAGGAGGGGGCGGAGTCATGTTTGGGCCGGATTCATGAGGAGAGAGCTGGTAGGCCCCTTTAGGGTCCCTGAAGGTGTGAAAATGACCTCGGCAAAGTATCTAGAGTTTCTGACTGACCACTCTCTTCCATGGTACAAAAAGAGAACCGTGCCTTCTGTAGCGAAATCATCTTCATGCATGACAATGCTCCATCTCATGCTGCAAAGAATCCCTGTGTCATTGGCTGCTATGGGCATAAAGGAGAGAAACTCATGGTGTGGCCCCCATCCTCCCCTGACCTTTAACCCTACTGAGAACCTTTGGAGCATCCTCAAGCTAAAGATCTATGAGGGTGGGAGGCAGTTCACATCAGAACAGCAGCTCTGGGAGGATATTCTGACATCCTGCAAAGAAATTGAAGCAGAAACTCTCCAAAAACTCACAAGTTCAATGGATGAAGAATAGTGAAGGAGATATCAGAGAAGGGCTCCTATGTCAACATGGAACTTGGCCTGTTAAGATGTTTGTGACTGAAATAGCTTTGATTTCAGTAAATATGACCCCCTGATGCTACAAATTCAAGGAATTACCATTTTCAGTTCTTTACAACCTATAAAATGGTGTACAACTCTGTTTGCTTAATAATGTGGAATAGTGCATTTTAATTTTTTTTATTTTTGAAAGAAAAAAATAGTTATCATTTGAAGAGTTGTTGAATAACATTTGAATTATGCTCATATCAGATATAGGATTTCATTTAACATTCCTGAGGGATTAACATCCATGATAGTCAAATGTCAGATTGACTAAAGAGAGTTTAGATATCAGATTTAGTCTATCAAGACGGTTGGATAGCTCAGGGGTTTACATTGTTGACTGTAGCATAGGAAATTTGGGGTTCAAATCCCAGTCAAAGCACAAGTCTCCAGTGTGGGCTCTTGGGCGAGGTCCTTAAAGCCAGGAACATCAGCCACAGAAGTAAGTTGCTTTGGATAAAAGCATCTGCCAAATGACATTGCAATAATTGTGTTTAAATTCAAGATGATCAAACATCAGATTTATTCTGTCAAACATTCCTGAAGGCATAGATGAACATTCCTGGGAGATCACTGGATGAGGATGGTAGACTAAGGGCTAGAGCTGTGACCAGAACGTTCCTTAGAGATCACTGGATGAGGATGGCAGACTAAGGGCAAGAGCTGTTACCAGAACGTTCCTTAGAGAACACTGGATGAGGATGGCAGACTAAGGGCTAGAGCTGTTATGAGAACGTTCCTTAGAGAACACTGGATGAGGATGGCAGACTAAGGGCTAGAGCTGTTATGAGAACGTTCCTTAGAGAACACTGGATGAGGATGGCAGACTAAGGGCTAGAGCTGTTATGAGAACGTTCCTTAGAGAACACTGGATGAGGATGGCAGACTAAGGGCTAGAGCTGTTATGAGAACGTTCCTTAGAGAACACTGGATGAGGATGGCAGACTAAGGGCTAGAGCTGTTATGAGAACGTTCCTTAGAGAACACTGGATGAGGATGGCAGACTAAGGGCTAGAGCTGTTATGAGAACGTTCCTTAGAGAACACTGGATGAGGATGGCAGACTAAGGGCTAGAGCTGTTATGAGAACTTTCCTTAGAGAACACTGGATGAGGATGGTAGACTAAGGGCTAGAGCTGTTATGAGAACGTTCCTTAGAGAACACCTGTTTAATAAAAGATGTCCTTTCTTTAATTTATCTGTCCACCGGTTTAAAAACGTTCAGCAGGATGTGGTGCAGCGTTCAGCCTTCTTCTTCTATTGGCTTTTTTTAAATGTCATTGATGAATAGCTCCCCCTGCTGGTTAAGCTGTAGGCTCTTAAAACATCACTGTAGTGGATAAAGACACTAATAAATCTACTTTTTCTCTGAATTAAATTCTTAAAGAGTTACAATCATTGACACCTGACATTAAACCAGTCTAGTGATGTCACTAACAAACGTTTACAGTTCAGTGAGATGGACGTACCTGGTGAGCATGATGCTGAGAGGTCAGGTGATCAGGCCGACAGCTCTGCAGGAATCTTCTGGCTCTCAGTGCCTGGCACTGGTGTTTATATATGCCGTAAATGTCAGACAGTGTGTGTGTGAGTGTGTGTGAGGGAGAGAGTCAGGTTTCCATTAATTTCCATCAGGTGAAAAGGACAGACACTCCAATGAGGATTAGTGTATCTGTGAGGACTGGGAGCGTTCATTTAACATGTAAAAAAAGCTTCAATATAAAAACATTAAAACAATAGAGCTGGTATCTCAGGGTTAAACTATGCAGACTTGTTTCAATCCTCACTCCACTCTGAGTGAGCCTTCAGTGTTGGAGATATTAGACAGTGTTAATGCATTCAGTGTTAGTCTGAATCTGTACCACACACCCTCAAATCTACAGGGCACACTTTTCCCATCATGCCTTGTGTGTTTCGATGTATTTAGATGTTTTTGGATGTTTTTATTTGTATGTATGTGTTCATGTGTATGTGACGTGTTTGCATTAGGGCTGTCAAAATCAATTAGTCAATCTGTAGTTAACTGCACTTAACTATATTTATTTTTTTAATCGTGATTAATTGCATGCTTTATTTTTGCCTTCAACACACTTTGGTTACTGCAAGTCCCTCTCTGCAGTCACAGTGATGCATACGAAGTCTACCACTGCTCCTTAACGTCTCATTTGAATTTTTAAAACTTAAAGACAGCTCAGTAGAAAGGTAAGAAATCACCTTAACCAAGTATTATCAAACATTTACCTATCAGATATTTCTGTTCAGTCAATAACAACTTCTTCTTTCTGAAGCTAGAAGTCAGTCCATCTGTTGACTGCCTAGGGGTTAATGTGTTTGCTTGTCTGAACTCTAAATGAACATTAAAAATGTGTAAAAAGAGGAAAAGAATAAACTCTGTCTCCAAAAGAATTCCTGCAACAACAAGGGAACCATTCCAGACAACTTCTGATCCATTAACGTTCTCTTCTACTGTTGTGTTCCTGTCATGTTCCTGTGTTCTAGTCATGCTCCTGTGTTCTAGTCATCTTCTTGTGTTCTAGTCATGTTCCTGTGTTCGAGTCATCTTCTTGTGTTCTAGTCATGTTCCTGTGTTCTAGTCATCTTCTTGTGTTCTAGTCATGTTCCTGTGTTCTAGTCATCTTCTTGTGTTCTAGTCATCTTCTTGTGTTCTAGTCATGTTCCTGTGTTCTAGTCATCTTCTTGTGTTCTATTCATCTTCTTGTGTTCTAGTCATGCTCCTGTGTTCTAGTCATCTTCTTGTGTTCTAGTCATGTTCCTGTGTTCTAGTCATCTTCTTGTGTTCTAGTCATGCTCCTGTGTTCTAGTCATCTTCTTGTGTTCGAGTCATGTTCCTGTGTTCTAGTCATCTTCTTGTGTTCTAGTCATCTTCTTGTGTTCTAGTCATGTTCCTGTGTTCGAGTCATCTTCTTGTCTTCTAGTCATGTTCCTGTGTTCTAGTCATCTTCTTGTGTTCGAGTCATCTTCTTGTGTTCTAGTCATGTTCCTGTGTTCTAGTCATCTTCTTGTGTTCTAGTCATGTTCCTGTGTTCTAGTCATCTTCTTGTGTTCTAGTCATCTTCTTGTGTTCTAGTCATGTTCCTGTGTTCTAGTCATCTTCTTGTGTTCTATTCATCTTCTTGTGTTCTAGTCATGCTCCTGTGTTCTAGTCATCTTCTTGTGTTCTAGTCATGCTCCTGTGTTCTAGTCATCTTCTTGTGTTCTAGTCATCTTCTTGTGTTCTAGTCATGTTCCTGTGTTCTAGTCATCTTCTTGTGTTCTATTCATCTTCTTGTGTTCTAGTCATGCTCCTGTGTTCTAGTCATCTTCTTGTGTTCTAGTCATGCTCCTGTGTTCTAGTCATCTTCTTGTGTTCTATTCATCTTCTTGTGTTCTAGTCATGCTCCTGTGTTCTAGTCATCTTCTTGTGTTCTAGTCATGCTCCTGTGTTCTAGTCATCTTCTTGTGTTCTAGTCATCTTCTTGTGTTTTAGTCATGTTCCTGTGTTCTAGTCATCTTCTTGTGTTCTAGTCATCTTCTTGTGTTCTAGTCATGTTCCTGTGTTCTAGTCATCTTCTTGTGTTCTAGTCATGCTCCTGTGTTCTAGTCATCTTCTTGTGTTCGAGTCATGTTCCTGTGTTCTAGTCATCTTCTTGTGTTCTAGTCATCTTCTTGTGTTCTAGTCATGTTCCTGTGTTCGAGTCATCTTCTTGTGTTCTAGTCATGTTCCTGTGTTCTAGTCATCTTCTTGTGTTCTAGTCATCTTCTTGTGTTCTAGTCATGTTCCTGTGTTCTAGTCATCTTCTTGTGTTCTATTCATCTTCTTGTGTTCTAGTCATGCTCCTGTGTTCTAGTCATCTTCTTGTGTTCTAGTCATGTTCCTGTGTTCTAGTCATCTTCTTGTGTTCTAGTCATCTTCTTGTGTTCTAGTCATGTTCCTGTGTTCTAGTCATCTTCTTGTGTTCTAGTCATCTTCTTGTGTTCTAGTCATGTTCCTGTGTTCGAGTCATGTTCCTGTGTTCTAGTCATCTTCTTGTGTTCTAGTCATGTTCTTGTGTTCTAGTCATCTTCTTGTGTTCTAGTCATCTTCTTGTGTTCTAGTCATCTTCTTGTGTTCGAGTCATGTTCCTGTGTTCTAGTCATCTTCTTGTGTTCTAGTCATCTTCTTGTGTTCGAGTCATGTTCCTGTGTTCTAGTCATCTTCTTGTGTTCTAGTCATCTTCTTGTGTTCGAGTCATGTTCCTGTGTTCTAGTCATCTTCTTGTGATCGAGTCATGTTCCTGTGTTCTAGTCATCTTCTTGTGTTCGAGTCATGTTCCTGTGTTCTAGTCATCTTCTTGTGTTCTAGTCATCTTCTTGTGTTCTAGTCATATTCTTGTGTTCGAGTCATCTCTCTGTGTTCTAGTCATGCTCCTGTGTTCTAGTCATCTTCTTGTGTTCTAGTCATGTTCCTGTGTTCTAGTCATCTTCTTGTGTTCTAGTCATGTTCCTGTGTTCTAGTCATCTTCTTGTGTTCTAGTCATGCTCCTGTGTTCTAGTCATGTTCCTGTGTTCTAGTCATGTTCCTGTGTTTTAGTCATCTTCTTGTGTTCTAGTCATCTTCTTGTGTTCGAGTCATGTTCCTGTGTTCTAGTCATCTTCTTGTGTTCTAGTCATGTTCTTGTGGTCTAGTCATCTTCTTGTGTTCTAGTCATGTTCCTGTGTTCTAGTCATCTTCTTGTGTTCTAGTCATGTTCCTGTGTTCTAGTTGTCTCTTTGTGTTCTAGTCGTCTCTTTGTGTTCCAGTCGTCTCTCTGAGTTCGAGTCATGTCTTTGTGTTCTAGTCGTCTCGTTGTGTTCGAGTCATCTCTTTGTGTTCTAGTCGTCTCTTTGTGTTCGAGTTGTCTCTCTGAGTTCGAGTCATTTCTTTGTGTTCTAGTCGTCTCGTTGTGTTCGAGTCATCACTTTGTGTTCTAGTCGTCTCTTTGTGTTCGAGTCGACTCTCTGAGTTCGAGTCATGTCTTTGTGTTCTTGTGGTCTCTTTGTGTTCAAGTCATCTCTTTGTGTTCGAGTCATGTCTTTGTGTTCTAGTCGTCTCTTTGTGTTCGAGTCATCTCTTTGTGTTCTAGTCGTCTCTTTGTGTTCGAGTCATCTCTTTGTGTTCTAGTCGTCTCTTTGTGTTCGAGTCATCTCTTTGTGTTCTAGTCGTCTCTTTGTGTTCGAGTCATCTTTTTGTTTTCTAGTCGTCTCTTTGTGTTCGAGTCATCTCTCTGAGTTCGAGTCATGTCTTTGTGTTCGAGTCGTCTCTTTGTGTTCGAGTCATCTCTTTGTGTTCTAGTCGTCTCTTTGTGTTCGAGTTGTCTCTCTGAGTTCGAGTCATTTCTTTGTGTGCTAGTCGTCTCGTTGTGTTCGAGTCATCTCTTTGTGTTCTAGTCGTCTCTTTGTGTTCGAGTCGTCTCTCTGAGTTCGAGTCATGTCTTTGTGTTCTAGTCGTCTCTTTGTGTTCGAGTCATGTCTTTGTGTTCGAGTCATCTCTTTGTTTTCTAGTCGTCTCTTTGTGTTCGAGTCATCTCTTTGTGTTCGAGTCGTCTCTTTGTGTTCGAGTCATCTCTTTGTGTTCGAGTCGTCTCTTTGTGTTCGAGTCATCTCTTTGTGTACTAGTCGTCTCTTTGTGTTCGAGTCATCTCTTTGTGTTCTAGTCATCTCTTTGTGTTCGAGTCATCTCTTTGTTTTCTAGTCGTCTCTTTGTGTTTGAGTCATCTCTTTGTGTTCTAGTCGTCTCTTTGTGTTCAAGTCATCTCTTTGTGTTCTAGTCGTCTCTTTGTGTTCGAGTCATCTCTTTGTTTTCTAGTCGTCTCTTTGTGTTCGAGTCGTCTCTCTGAGTTCGAGTCATGTCTTTGTGTTCTAGTCGTCTCTTTGTGTTCGAGTCGTCTCTCTGAGTTCGAGTCATGTCTTTGTGTTCTAGTCGTCTCTTTGTGTTCGAGTCATCTCTTTGTGTTCGAGTCATGTCTTTGTGTTCTAGTCGTCTCTTTGTGTTCGAGTCATCTCTTTGTGTTCTAGCCGTCTCTTTGTGTTCGAGTCATCTCTTTGTGTTCTAGTCGTCTCTTTGTGTTCGAGTCATCTCTTTGTGTTCTAGTCGTCTCTTTGTGTTCGAGTCATCTCTTTGTGTTCTAGTCGTCTCTTTGTGTTCGAGTCATCTCTTTGTGTTCTAGTCGTCTCTTTGTGTTCGAGTCATCTCTTTGTTTTCTAGTCGTCTCTTTGTGTTCGAGTCGTCTCTCTGAGTTCGAGTCATGTCTTTGTGTTCTAGTAGTCTCTTTGTGTTCGAGTCGTCTCTCTGAGTTCGAGTCATGTCTTTGTGTTCTAGTAGTCTCTTTGTGTTCGAGTCGTCTCTCTGAGTTCGAGTCATGTCTTTGTGTTCTAGTCGTCTCTTTGTGTTCTAGTCGTCTCTTTGTGTTCGAGTCATGTCTTTGTGTTCTAGTCGTCTCTTTGTGTTCGAGTCATCTCTTTGTGTTCTAGTCGTCTCTTTGTGTTCGAGTCATCTCTTTGTGTTCTAGTCGTCTCTTTGTGTTCGAGTCATCTCTTTGTGTTCTAGTCGTCTCTTTGTGTTCGAGTCATCTCTTTGTGTTCTAGTCGTCTCTTTGTGTTCGAGTCATCTCTTTGTGTTCTAGTCGTCTCTTTGTGTTCGAGTCATCTCTTTGTGTTCTAGTCGTCTCTTTGTGTTCGAGTCATCTCTTTGTTTTCTAGTCGTCTCTTTGTGTTCGAGTCGTCTCTCTGAGTTCGAGTCATGTCTTTGTGTTCTAGTAGTCTCTTTGTGTTCGAGTCGTCTCTCTGAGTTCGAGTCATGTCTTTGTGTTCTAGTCGTCTCGTTGTGTTCGAGTTCTCTGCTTTCAGAGACCCCAGAGCAGGTGAAGACCAAAAGGCTTCCTCCTTCATGGAGTCCTCCTTCACCAGTGGGCTCTAACTCCTTACAGACACTACCAACATGGAAGCTTTGAGCCTGGACCAAAATATTAAATGTGATTACCTTTGGAGATACTGACCATGCCAGATTCCAGTTAAGATCATCAGAGGTTTGTCATTGTGACATCACTTCCTGTTTGCTAAGTTGGCCGTTGCAGAACTGTGGTTACACCACACAGATATATAGACAGACCAACAATGCCTCAAACTTTACAGTACTAATGCTTAAATATGACATGCTAGATCATAGAGGACTTTACAGTTATTTTTAAACAAGTTTAATCATTAGGTACTACATTGTTATGGGAACACCACGTCCACATTTTTGCCTTAATTCCACCCATACTTTCTCCAAACTGATTAAAACCTGAAAACTCAGACAAGGGCAATAAAAGGGGCATTAGTGAAAGAGATTAAAAGATTATTAATTATAAGAAGCCCTTTTAGATGGCATTTCATCAGCTGGACTCTTCAAAACTGGGGGTAGGTTTAGTGTTTGATATTTTAATGTAAATCCAGAAACCAAAGATCCTCTCACTAACAGTCATGCTGACGCACAGACCCTCTGATAGGGGCGGTTTATGTATAAAGGCTCTTTGTCTCCTTGAGTAAACAGAGACCAGTCTGAACGTCTGAGAGTTTTAGAGCAGAGACGCTTTGAAACTCAGTAAGGTCAGATTTACATGTTAAAGAGCCTGAGCCAGTGAACATTCACCCTTTATTAATCCTCCTTTAATCATTCACTCTTTCATACTTCACTGTTTTATTATTCACCCTTTAATCTCACCCTTTCATTATTCACTCTCATTGTTCACCCTTTAATTATTCACCCTTTATTAATCACCCTTTCATTATTTAGCCTTTCATAATACATCCATTAATTATTCACCATTTAATTTTTTGCCCTTAATTATGGGTGTGGACCATCATTCTGGTCTCTGTGGGTGTGGACCATCATTCTGGTCTCTGTGGGTAGGATCCATCATTCTGGTCTCTATGGGTGTGGACCATCATTCTGGTCTCTATGGGTGTGGACCATCATTCTGGTCTCTGTGGGTGTGGACCGTCATTCTGGTCTCTGTGGGTGTGGACCGTCATTCTGGTCTCTATGGGTGTGGACCATCATTCTGGTCTCTATGGGTGTGGACCATCATTCTGGTCTCTATGGGTGTGGACCATCATTCTGGTCTCTGTAGGTGTGGACCATCATTCTGGTCTCTGTGGGTAGGATCCATCATTCTGGTCTCTGTGGGTGTGGACCATCATTCTGGTCTCTGTGGGTAGGATCCATCATTCTGGTCTCTATGGGTGTGGACCATCATTCTGGTCTCTGTGGGTGTGGACCGTCATTCTGGTCTCTGTGGGTGTGGACCGTCATTCTGGTCTCTGTGGGTGTGGACCGTCATTCTGGTCTCTGTGGGTGACCATCATTCTGATTCACAGTGTGATGGTCCACTTTTTTTTTTTTTTTTTGAGAATTCGGATCATTTTAATTTCCATCAAATCTGTATTTGGTCTCCATCACAACCATGATAGCTGTCTCACATGTTATTAAGTATTATATTTAAATTATTTTTATGTGTTATTGTAATTATTTACTAGATGAAAATTGCAATTTCAGCTGAAAATGCATGGGGATGCTGAGAGCTGAACTGTGGAAGAACTGCTAGAAATCACTGAAAAGCAAAAAATTTGCTGAAAATAGCATAAAATAGCTGAAAGTAGCCTGAAATAGCTCAAAATAGCCCAATAAAAGGTCAAAGTAGTCTAAAAATTGCTGAAAGTAGCATAAAAACAGCTCAAAGTAGAGTAAAATAGCTGAAAACAGCAAAAGAAAAGCTCTGAGTAGCTTAAGAATAGCTAAAATTAACACAAATAGAGCTCAAAGTAGTCTTAAAATAGCTGAAAGTAGCATAAGAATAGCTCAAAGTCACCCAAAATAGCTGAATATAGCACAAAAATAGCTTATAGTAGCCTGAAACAGCCAGAAATAGCCTAAAAAAGCTAAAAGTAGCATAAGAAAATCTCAAAGTGGCCTAAAAACAGGTCAAGGTAGTCTAGAAATTGCTGAAAGTGGCATAAACACAGCTCCAAGTAGAGTAAAATAGCTGAAAAAAGCAAAAGAATATCTGAACATAGCCTTAATTAGCTCCAAGTGGCATACAAATAGCTGAAAATAGCATAAGAATGGCTCAAAGTAGGCTAAAAAGAGCTGAAAATAGCATAAATATTGCTCAAAGTAGCCTAAAAATAGCTGAAAGTAGCATAAGAATAGCTCAGAGTTGCCTAAAATAGCAGAAAAAGCATAAGAATAGCTCAAAGTAACCTGTGATAGCCAGAAAGAGCCTAAATATAGCTTTAAGAGGCGTAGAAATAGCTGAAAGTAGCCTGAAAAAGCATGAAAGAGCCTAAATATAGCTCAAAGTAGCATAGGAATAGCTCAAAGTAGCCTTAAATAGCCAGAAGGAGCCTAAATATAGCTTAAAGTAGCATAAGAATAGCTAAAAGTACCATACAAATAGCTTAAAGTAGCCTTAAAAAAGGTCAAAGTAATTAAAAATATCTGAAAGTAGCATAAGCACAGCTCAAAGTAGACTTTAATAGATGTAAATGGCATCAATGTAGCTTAAAGAAGCCTTAAATAGCTGAAAGTTGCATAAGAATAGCTCAAAGTAGCCTAAAAATAGCTTAAAGTAGCATAAGCACTGTTCAAAGTAGGCTAAAATAGCTGAAAATAGCATCTATATATCTAAAGTAGCCTATAATAGCTCAAAATAGCATAAGAATAGCTAAAAGTCACTTATAAAAACTGGAATTAGCATAAGAATAGCTGTAAGTAGCCTAAAATAGCTCAAAGAAGCATAATAATAGCTCAAAGTAGCCTATTATAGCTGGGAGTAGCATAAGAATAGCTCAAAGTAGCCTATAATAGCTTATGGTAGCATAGGAATAGCTCAAAGTAGCCTAAAAAGAGCTGAAAATAGGATAAGATTAGCTGAAAGTAGCCTAAAATAACTGAAAGTAACCTAAGATTAGCTGAAAGTAGCCTAAAATAGCTCAAAGTAGCATATGATTAGCTGAAAGTAGCCTAAAATAGCTCAAAGTAGCATATGATTAGCTCATAGTAGCCTAAAAATAGCTGAAAGTGGCATAAGAATCTCTCAAAGTAGCTTTTAAAATGAAATGGGTTCAAAAGTTGGAAAGGGTGCTATTTCATGGCAAAAGGTAGCTTAAATGGGTGAAAAGTGGCAAAAATTGTAAACAAGGGGCAAAAATGGAATATAGTGGCAAAAATGGGCAAAAAAGAGGAAGCAAGTGCTATTTGATTGCAACAGGTAGCTTCAATGGGTGAGAAATGGTATCAAAAATGATGAATAGGAGCAACTATGGGAGCTGTGTGGAGCTACATGTATGTGATAGTTAAGGGGGGTTAATCTGTGTGTCTGTAGGGGCTCCGCGGTTGCTATGGGGATCAAAGCCTACATGACATCATTGTTTAATCAAGGCTTTAGGTTTAAACGGTGTCGATACGACAAAGTATTCAGGAGGAGATAGCCGGCGCCGGAAGCCGGAAGAGGAATAATAATAGACAAAATGGATATCAATAGTGTGGATGCTTACTCAGCATCCCCACTAATTACCCTTGTTACCTCAGTTCCTCTCTGATACAGCACTCTGGCTTTAAGTCTGTCCAGCAGAGGGCAGTAATTCGCCTAGCAGCATCAATACTGCCTAAACCAAGAAGAAGAAGAAGTGACGCAGAGCGCATGCGTCCTCCCTGCAGAGCACGGTGGGTCTGTTTGTTGATAATTGACGGTAAATTGACGGTAAATTGACGGTAGTGATGAGATGGAATCGGGAGATATATGCTTTTATCAGACGATGAGTTCGGACGAAGCTCAGTTTTCCTTTTCATCTCAGCGGAGTTTGTTAATATTCTGATGCTAACGGCTAACAGATGCTAACAGCTAACAGATGCTAACAGCTAACAGATGCTAACGGCTAAGTAATGGTAACGGTAAATCCTGATTTAGGACTAGAAGTGATGTTATAATTATAACGATAAAAATGTAACTAAGAACTAGAGGTGAACCCCGTTCAGCAGGTTTATTTACAGACATTTACTACTTTACTAGACTCTGTAAAAACCTGGACCCCTTTAAGGTAAAGTAGTCAGACTGTAGACTCTGTAAAAACCTGGACCCCTTTAAGGTAAAGTAGTCAGACTGTAGACTCTGTAAAAACCTGGACCCCTTTAAGGTAAAGTAGTCAGACTGTAGACTCTGTAAAAACCTGGACCCCTTTAAGGTAAAGTAGTCAGACTGTAGACTCTGTAAAAACCTGAACCCCTTTAAGGTAAAGTAGTCAGACTGTAGACTCTGTAAAAACCTGGACCCCTTTAAGGTAAAGTAGTCAGACTGTAGACTCTGTAAAAACCTGGACCCCTTTAAGGTAAAGTAGTCAGACTGTAGACTCTGTAAAAACCTGGACCCCTTTAAGGTAAAGTAGTCAGACTGTAGACTCTGTAAAAACCTGAACCCCTTTAAGGTAAAGTAGTCAGACTGTAGACTCTGTAAAAACCTGAACCCCTTTAAGGTAAAGTAGTCAGACTGTAGACTCTGTAAAAACCTGACAACTTTAATGTAAAGTAGTCAGACTGTAGACTCTGTAAAAACCTGGACCCCTTTAAGGTAAAGTAGTCAGACTGTAGACTCTGTAAAAACCTGGACCCCTTTAAGGTAAAGTAGTCAGACTGTAGACTCTGTAAAAACCTGGACCCCTTTAAGGTAAAGTAGTCAGACTGTAGACTCTGTAAAAACCTGGACCCCTTTAAGGTAAAGTAGTCAGACTGTAGACTCTGTAAAAACCTGGACCCCTTTAAGGTAAAGTAGTCAGACTGTAGACTCTGTAAAAACCTGAACCCCTTTAAGGTAAAGTAGTCAGACTGTAGACTCTGTAAAAACCTGGACCCCTTTAAGGTAAAGTAGTCAGACTGTAGACTCTGTAAAAACCTGGACCCCTTTAAGGTAAAGTAGTCAGACTGTAGACTTTAAAAACCTGGACCCCTTTAAGGTAAAGTAGTCAGACTGTAGACTCTGTAAAAACCTGAACCCCTTTAAGGTAAAGTAGTCAGACTGTAGACTCTGTAAAAACCTGGACCCCTTTAAGGTAAAGTAGTCAGACTGTAGACTCTGTAAAAACCTGGACCCCTTTAAGGTAAAGTAGTCAGACTGTAGACTTAAAAAACCTGGACCCCTTTAAGGTAAAGTAGTCAGACTGTAGACTCTGTAAAAACCTGGACCCCTTTAAGGTAAAGTAGTCAGACTGTAGACTTTAAAAACCTGGACCCCTTTAAGGTAAAGTAGTCAGACTGTAGACTCTGTAAAAACCTGAACCCCTTTAAGGTAAAGTAGTCAGACTGTAGACTCTGTAAAAACCTGGACCCCTTTAAGGTAAAGTAGTCAGACTGTAGACTTTAAAAACCTGGACCCCTTTAAGGTAAAGTAGTCAGACTGTAGACTCTGTAAAAACCTGGACCCCTTTAAGGTAAAGTAGTCAGACTGTAGACTCTGTAAAAACCTGGACCCCTTTAAGGTAAAGTAGTCAGACTGTAGACTCTGTAAAAACCTGGACCCCTTTAAGGTAAAGTAGTCAGACTGTAGACTCTGTAAAAACCTGGACCCCTTTAAGGTAAAGTAGTCAGACTGTAGACTCTGTAAAAACCTGGACCCCTTTAAGGTCAAAGGGATTCTTAAGGGGCTTTAATGGTGTTTAAATGTTGGATCAGTTATCAGTTCTGCACCATCAGTTGTCACTGTAATGGGACGGTTGTTGTTGCTGTGTAAAAGCTGAGGCTGGGGATGTGAGAACAGGAATTAGCTGTGTGTAAAGCGATGGTAAGCTTTGTTTGTAGTCAGGTTTGAGTTCATTAGAGGTGGACCCAGAAGCTGTGAATGTGCAGGATATGAGCAAGAAAGTTAAACACGTTCTAGAATGAGGTCTAAAAGCCCTTATTGTATGAGAAAGCTGGGAAAGAGGTTTTGAAGGTGTGAGTGCTGAACAGTGAGGATGGGGAGTTAGGACTCGTCCAGTAGAAGTGAGGGTTAGGCAAATGAGTACTTGGATATTATCTTCATTTTTTATGCATATTTTCCCACTCCAAGCTCCATAAACTGGAATGTTTATTGGAATGAAACATTATCAGGTCATGTTAGTTTGTGTAATGAGGGAGGGAGTGGCCTGAAGTGATCACCGCCCTGTATCAAGGTGTGCAGAATTATTAGGCCTTTAAATGACTAAATTTTTCCCATCTCACTTGTTATTTTTCTTTCATTAGAGCAAGAATAACAGATAAAAAATGAAAATTCAGTGACCAATAGGGCCACCCTTCTTTTCAATAAACTTGATGAGCCTTCCAACCATGGAATGTGTTAGTTTTTTGTTTTGCTGATGATCAATTTTATGTGCTGCAGCAACCACAGCCTCCCAAATGCTGTTTAAAGTGCTCTCCTGTCTTCCTCCACAGTAAACTTCACATTTCAAGATGGCCCAGAAGTTCTCAATCAGGTTTAGGCCAGCTGAGAAAGGGTGCCATGACATTAATCTGCCATCTTTAAGACCTTTGCTGGCTAGCCCTGCAGTGGAGTACTTTGATGCATGTGATGGAGTATCATCGAGAGGTGTTAGTGAAGGTAGCATCGGCTCTATCTCAGGAGCGATAGAGAGATAAGTGGGCGAGTGGGTGGGGAGGTAGGTGGGTATGTAGATAGATAGATAAGTGGGTGGGTTGGTATGTAGATAGGTGGATGGATGGATAAATAGTAATGTTCACCTGTCCCTCACCTTCATCACTTCCTGTTTGTGCCAGTGAGCGTGATGGAGCTGACTGGCACTGAGAAGGAGGGAGGAGGAGGCGCACAGGATGAAGGCATGAAGAGGAAACATGAGGAAGAGGAGACCACACCTTCTAAGAAGCAGGTATATGAATGAACAATCAGTATGATCAGATCATTTTGACTGGAGACTTGGTGCTCTTTGGTGCTTTTGATTCTCTTTCCTCCACTTGCAGGAATTACCCACAATGCAATGCGCACATTTCCCTTTTCTTCAAAAATACATAGCACAACATTAGGAGGAAACCAGCTCCTCAGTTGTTCATTACAGTTTTAAATGTCCTGTGTCCTCTGTAAAAATGATGTCATCATTATTTTAGGACCTCAAAGTAAAGCTGGATGGGCAAAAGTAGTGCTATATAACATGATTCTAGTTTACAATTATATTGTATGATGAACATGTTTATTTGATCGTATGATAATGACTTCCCTGAGAGGACTCTGGCCTCGCTTCCTAGGGACCTGATTCAGGAGGATCCTTCCTACAGATGAAGGATCCTTGACTTTGAGAAACAGCTAGTGTGAACCAGAGAGGGGAAATCACATGCAGCACATCCAAAGTAGAGGATCATACTGGCTACAAGTGGAATAAATGATAATACTAATTGCTATGCACCCATCTAGGGGGAAGGTACCTAACATAATATAGTTAGAAAAAGTAAATGTTTTTTTTCCCAGTCCCCAAACAAACAGTTAGAATCTAAATAAGTGTAACAAAGTTTATTTACAGTATTTTAAATTAAACAGGCCACTCAATAGGCTATAAATTCAAGCAAAAGACTGGATCCAAACTAAGGAGGCGATCTAGCACTCAAAAGTAAAATTTATCCAAAAAAATAACACAATTACCAGAAAGGGCTAACTAAAAATACAAAACAAAATCAAAGTTACGGCTAAACTATTCTGAAATGCAAAGAAACAAAGTTAACACTAAGGTTTTGGAGGCTGGGAGCAAACAGCGGGATGCTGCTGTCAGTCAGGCTCTTCGTCAGCTGCAGGCCGCCGTATTTTAAAGAGTGGAGAGCCAATCAGCGCCGGGTCTCTTTACCACCACCCTAGTGACCAATTACGCATCACCACCTGTAGACAGCAAAGATCCACTCACACGACAGACCACACAGTGACGAACACAAGGGACGAACAGAAGACTCACTCTCACACGAAACAAGACAACGATCCACACAGCAACAGAGCACTCACTCCTACACAAAAGAACAGAACAGACTACAAAACATAGCGATACAAAAACTCAACAGAATACGGCCACAGCCGTAACACTAATGATCAGCAAGAGGCTAAATATTGATTGACTATGTTTTTGATCCATTAGATGGCCGATCACGGGCTGAAGGTGGCGAGTCACTACAACAATCTCCAGGAAGTTGGTCTGGCTGCTCGGAGTCGGAGCCGAATCTTCTTCATGAGGAACTTCAACAACTGGCTGAAGAGCGTCCTCATTGGTAACTGGCTTTCTTTATCAGTACTTTTAGGGAAAATCCCGTTTTTACCCCTTAACCCTTCCCTTTGCCCCGTGAAACAGAGTGGTAAGGGGTAGGGGTGAAAACCTTGCCTTAAGAAATGTGACGCCACTCGATTGCAGTTCATCATCACACATTGCCCATAAACATCATCAGAGGTGACCATAAAGCTTTGACCTTCTCCTTCATACTGCGCTGATCTTCTCCCCTTATTTATACAATTAATAACCCTGGTTTACACGCGCAGACACCAAAAATATAACAAACTTAAATCTTCAGTGGCTAAAGATTGACTATATGAGAAAATACAATCATTGTGTTTTTTATAATCATTATGCCGAAAATATTTTTTCATTTATGCGCCTCCTTCATAGTCTGTTGTGCCATTTCACAACTGAACGCAATGCATGGAGGGAAATTCATCATACCCCTTGGTTTCAAGTGTGGTCTTGAAAAATCTTCATTTCAAGGGCTTTGCAGCCCTCGGCCTTTAGCCCTACCCCCCAAATCAAAAGAGAACTGGGACACCACTTCATCTGACGTGAACGTGCAAAACCAAGGGGGTAGGGCTAAGATAAGAGCTAAGGGGCAGAAATGGGATTCACCCTAAAAGATCAATACTGTTAATCAGTACCATCAGTTAGTGATAAATACCATCAATTAATACCATCCCAGTCAGAAATCCATAAATAGTCAATACTGGATGAGCTATGAATAAATCAATCAAAGTCTGTACTCTATTAGTCTTTTTAACCAATTCTGATATTTACCTGCTATTTTTTTGATTGACAGGGGAGATACTGGAGCAGGTACGTGGGGCGGGGTCTCGACAGGTGTGTGTGTTGGATCTCGGCTGTGGGAAAGGAGGAGACCTGCTGAAATGGAGGAGGGGAGGAATCAATCACCTGGTGTGTGCAGGTAGATATCTGATCATGTGATCAATCACCTGTCAATCACATTTGTCAGTTGAGTGTTGAATTACAGGAAAGGATGATGAGGTTTTATTATCTGAGTGTTTGATTACGAGGTCTTTGAGTGTTTTATAACAAGTTTTCTTAATTCAGTGTTTAATAATCAGATATGTATAATGAAGTATTGTTAACTGTTCAATAACAAGGTGTTAAATTAGTGTTTGATAACCAGGTTTTGTTGATCGAGTGTTTGTGTTCATAGATCTGGCTGGGGTTTCTGTGGAACAGTGTCAGATTCGTTACCACGACATGAAGAAGAAAAGTCACTTTAATGAGAAAATCTTCAGCGCTGAATTCATCACGGCTGACTGTACCAAGGTCAGAACCATACTGCATAGATCAGTTCATCACTGTAGAAGCAGAGTATATAGATCAGTTCATCACTGTAGAACCAGGGTATATAGATCAGTTCATCACTGTAGAACCAGGGTATATAGATCAGTTCATCACTGTAGAACCAGGGTATATAGATCAGTTCATCACTGTAGAAGCAGAGTATATAGATCAGTTTGTCACTGTAGATTTGGTATTTTTTTTTTGGGAAGGGCAATACAGACAAAAAATATAGATAAATTGTGTTTTTGATTGTTTAATCTATTTAGCTACCATTGATTTATTATTTCAGATACTCTATTTTAATTTCAATCCTTTCTTTGTTTAACTTTTGGATATTTTGTAAGAGAGACTGTTGGAGCTTAACCTCATTTGCTATATCTACAAGTATCATAGATTAATTGTTCAATAATGTTGTTTTATTTTCATTCTTTTCTTTTCTAACTTTAGGAGCTTTTGTCAGAGAAGCTGGAGGACCCCACCCTAATGTTTGATATCTGCAGCTGTCAGTTCGTTTATCATTACTCATTTGAGAGTGAGCAGAAAGCCGACATCATGCTCAGAAACGCCTGTGAGCATCTAAAACCAGGAGGTTTTTTTATCGGCACTACGCCAGATGCCTTCGAGCTTGTGTAAGAAATGGGAACCTTATTGTAACTCCCAGAAAGGAATTCCAATTTTTATTATATAACAAAATAATACCAGCATTAAATTAAACTCTAAAATAGTAATTAAAAACATTGTTATATCATTTTAACAGCTCTAGAGTGATGCTGTAGCACTGATAAATCTTGGCTGGGTGGTTGTTTACTTTCCAGTAATGTGGATAATAGTGTAAAAGTTATCATCACCACAGTAGTATAAACTACAGACTACCGTCACCACCGTAGAATAAACTACAGACTACCGTCACCACAGAATTATAAACTACAGACTACCGTCACCACAGTAGTATAAACTACAGACTACCGTCACCACCGTAGAATAGACTACAGACTACCGTCACCACAGAATTATAAACTACAGACTACCGTCACCACAGTAGTATAAACTACAGACTACCGTCACCACCGTAGAATAGACTACAGACTACCGTCACCACAGAATTATAAACTACAGACTACCGTCACCACAGAATTATAAACTACAGACTACCGTCACCACAGTAGAATAAACTACAGCCTATGGTCATCTTACTTTTTTTTCTGATCTACAGATTGTAGTGGAATGTAGAGTTTAGTCGACTTTTGTCATGCTTTTTTTGAAATTGATTACATCAAAATAGGTTTAAAATAGTCCAAAAACACATTGATATTTGTACCTTTAATTGTCTTCATTTTGTGCCTACTAAATTGCGTCTTTGTTCTTCATTCTGTATTGTTGTTTGTGAAATCTTGGTTTTTCTGTAATTTTGGCTCATTTTTCTCATCTTTCTCCTTTTTTTTCAGGAAGCGTTTAGAAGCGTCGGACTTGCTGTCGTTTGGAAACGAGGTTTTCAACGTGTCCTTTCAGTCCAAAGGTTCCTATCCGCTGTTCGGCTGTCAGTATAACTTCAGCCTTGAAGAAGTGGTCAATGTTCCTGAGTTTTTGGTCTACTTTCCTCTGTTTGAACAGTAATGTTTTTATCTTTCTTTCTTTTGCCTTTAATGAGACATTTTAGGATTTCTGTGTTACATTAAAATTAGACATCAGTGTTCCTGTTCAGGAAAAGCTTATTTTTAGAATATAGAAAGTAAAAGTGACTCCTACAAACTCCACTGTAAAGGCTTGAAGGAAGACTCAACTTTGAAGATGTGTTGTAAAGACTTAGCGTAATGAATTCTCTCCTTATAGTGTTGTGTTTCAGCATGGCGAGGCCTTACAACATCCAATGATGAAGTGGAGGTTCTCTGATGTGAACACTCGTCTCTGTAACGGTTCTTTGTGTGTTTTAGCATGGCAAGGCGTTACAACATGCGTCTGGTGATGAAGCAGAGGTTCTCCGAGTTCTTTGAGGAAAAAGTGAAGAGTGAGCAGCATCGCAGCCTCATGATGAAGATGATGGCTCTGGAGGTAAAACAGCCACCTAATTTACTAACTGTAGACTTTTATAAGACTTTCTCAAACAAAGTCTTCAATAAATCATACTGCTGGTTCCGTAATGGTTTTTCTCATGTGGAACATCACCACCTTAGTGGAGGGAAACCTGAGGAACAGTTTAATAAAGCTGATTACAGGTAACAGTTTAATAAAGCTGATTACAGGTAACAGTTTAATAAAGCTGATTACAGGTAAAAACATGTTCTCTCTGGTTTTAGCCCTTCCCATGTGAGGATGGAGGTCAGCAGGCCACCGACAGTAAAGGAGAGTACAGCCATGCAAAAGAGCACTGCAGCAGAGCTGGAGTCACACAACCATTGGTGGGTCTACTCCTGGACACACTTTAGCCTGATTTAAAATGGACAAGCCAGGTTTAGCCTTGTTTAACAGGGTTTAATGTAGTTTAACCTGATTTGACAAGGTTTGGCCTGGTTTAACATAATACAGTTTTTTCCAGTATGCTGTGCTTTGTTTTAGCTTGGTCTGGTTCAGGCTAGTTTGGTCTTTATGTTTTATCCTTGGACTAGTCTGTCTTATTCTGGTAGCCTGGTTTGTCCTGGCTCAGCCTTGTACTTGGATGGTCTAACGTCTGTGTCTTCCTGTTCAGGGCACGCTGAGCAGATCGGAGTGGGACGCTACAAGTGAGTTTGACTCGACTGTTTCTCTAATGAATGTTTTAAAAGATGAAATCATGAATGTCACATGATGTTTATGAAAAAGATGTAAGGTCCAGGCCTGCTGCAGCCAGTCATCTGCTTCATCCCATTCCACACCTCCTCGGTGCTGCTCTACACCTCTCTAACCCAAACTCTGTCTCCTACCCTTCAGCTCCTTCTGTACAGCCCTGAGCTCCTCATAGTCCTTAGCCGTGAAGGTCCTCTCTTTCTTGTTAATAAGGCCATTAATGTCCTTAGTAATCCATAGTTTGTTGTTGGAGAAGTAGCGAACCTTTTTAGTTGGGACGATGTTGTCCTCACAGAAGCCAATGTAGACAGTAATGCAACAAGAGAGACCTTCAATGTTCTCACCGAAGTCCTCCTGAAAAACCTCCCAGTTAGAGACGTTGAAGCACTCCGGCAGGGCCTGCTCTGTGTCCCTAGACCAAACCTTCACAGTCCTTGTGCTGTCCATCTGCCGTTCCATCACTGGCCTGTAGGTGGTCTCAAGGTGAACCAGGTTGTGGTCTGATTCCCCAACAGGAGGGAGAGCAGTGGACCTGTATGCTCCCTTCACATTGCCATACAGGAGGTCCAGGGTCCTGTTGTACCAAAAATAGTGCAGAATAAAGTCCAAAAGATAGCAAAAAAGCGATATAAAGATAGAAAAGATGTCGGAGCTACTGCAATGGGCTGCTGACTCTCTCAGCGCCCAGAAGTAGATGTAGACATTATATTATTTTAATAATGTTGGTGTAACATCAGTTATCATTGATGTCTTCCTTAAATATGAAAGCATGTTACCTGTGTTCACAGTTCCTTCTGCAGCCTTACCTGTCTTCTCTGTTTTGCAGGTATCTACCTGGTGTTCGTCTTTCAGAAGATGTCCTCATGATCAAATCATTCTCTTTGGTTTGTGTCTTTTTTCATCCGTTTCCCAAACTGCCTTCGTCATCCTTGATAGAATTCAGAGCTGTATAGTCCCCACTGCTACATCCTTCTGCTCTCATACATAAATACTGCTACATAGCCATGTGTGCAGCATGCTAAGCTAACTGTGCCACCTTGTTAAACTACTGTCATGTCTGTATGGTGGTTTTAAATATTTAGTCCTCTAAAGCATCAATCTGTCAGTAAACAGGTGTCTGATTCTGGCAGCTGCATTGTTACTGAAGTTTAACCAGAGCACATCACATTACCATTACTCTGATTTCACAGCACCTTCAGGCTGGCTGGAGAGCTCCACTGTTGGATGAGGATGAGAGTTGGTGGTTTGGGACACAGATTTTTTTTTTTTTTTTTTTTTTTTTTACTCCTTTGGTTTTTGGAGGAACCTGCTGCTGACCAGCTTATCTTCTCTTCTGCTTGTACAGTATTTGACGCCGTTTCTTTTTGTAAGTCTTGAATAAAATATTAACTATGGTAGAAATGAATTAAATTTACATTTTTAACCTCTTTGTTCGTCTTTTTCTCTTTATGTCAGAACACTGTGTCTGAAGTTTACATGACTTTTTTACTGCAGTTCCGGAAGTTTTTTTTTAAGGATTTTTTTTTTGTTGTCTTAAAATTTCCTAACAGGAAGAATACATCTTTAAAATAAAATAAGGCCCTGAGCAATGGAAATTTATGAAACAGAAAACGACCAAGTGTGGACTTGAAAAAATCTCCCCTGGTAGTGTGTAGTAACATGTTTCAGGCTATGTAGTGTTTGTCATGCTTTTGAAAAATTTTATTAGGGTTAGAGTTTAAGAGTAATGGCCAGGATCTACCCTCAGGGTTGGTATAACTTTCTAACGTTACGTGCTAGAAGGATAGGACCAGGACGACCCTCCATTGTCTATTATGGGCTTTCAGTGGTCCAAGTCCTGTTCTTGTGACACTGGTAAGGTGGTGTAGCTTCTAAAAAAAATCAAATCATTTGTAGCTCAGTAACCAGGGCTGTAGAGACATGTGAGCAGGACTGGCGTTTTCAGTGCGCCCAAATTAGGTCTGGCGTTACCCACTTCCAGGTTTGTAGTCGTCATGGTTTCTAAACGATAAGCCAAAACACATTCCCATTTAAAATGCACAGGGGCGGTCAGAAGTGTTAGACCCTAAAGGCTAACCCCGTCTGGGAATTTGCTGAATCATGATTGGTCGAGGGAGTTTTTGGCCGCATCTCGGGAACAGACAGTCGTAGAGACATGGGATTAAGACTGGTGTGTTCAGTTCCCTTAAAGTAGGTCTGGCACTACTCACTCCCAAGTCTCTACGACCAATGGGTTCTGAGTTATAATCAAGAATGTCTCCCCATTTAAAATTAAGCAGGGCCTGTGTATGGGGCAAGAAAGTGTTAATCACCAGAATTTTGTCTCAAGGAGATGGTAAGGATCACAGTTCAGACCAGTTAGGGTTGGTTGAATCATTAATGTTAAGTATGCATGGAGTCTTGATGTACTTTTGAATAGGTGCCAAAATTAGCATTCTGAGACAATAACTCACCAGCAATTTTACTGATAATTGCAAGTCTCTCCATGCCACCATTGCTGGGATATATCCATGGAATATTCATATTTAGTGATGTTTTAAAAAAAGAAAAGAGCTCATTCTGTACAAAGTAACCGAGAGACACAAGGGCCACATTCAAGGCTAACTTGTGCAGAAATAGCAGTCTGTAAGAAATTATGCATAGGCAAGGGCATTTTCTGCAGGGCTAGGCTTAATGGGACATTTAGTGGGGGCATCAGAGGAGCCCCAATGTGTATTGGCAGGGCCTGAAAATATGGAAAACGTAGTGCCAGAACAGCTTTTCTCCAAAAACAGCCTCTGACAGCCTTGAAAATAATAGTGGCCTAGGGACCTTGGGGAAATCTAGGGTCAGGGTCAGGGTTAGGGTTAGGTGAGGGGAAGGGGAACTGCCTCCAACGAGGTGGAGCAGCCGATGCACTATCCATCCCCCTGTGCCACACAACCCTCCTCTCCTTCGACTTGGAGTATGGAGCCCCATACTCCACATGGGGACGACGCTGCCGTCTCCCGTAGCGGCCCTGAGTCCAGTCATATTGAGCGTTGCTCATTATATTGTAAGTGTATTTATTGTGCGTCTCCTTTTATACCCTTAGTTAAGTTTCACTTTTCAATTTAAGTTTCACTTTCCGTTCCAAATTGTTTTTGCTTTCTCCTGCTATTTTTTTCAATTGTTTGTTTTTAACCCTTTCCTTTCTAATAAATTATAACCTATCCATGATTTTTTTTAAAAAATAATTAAATATTATCAAAGCTAAAATAATTAAGTATATAAATTTAATTAATTCAGATCCCATTTGGGTTTAAGATTAAGGTTAGAGTTAGAATATAAGAATAGGGTTAGAATTTATAAATTAGGCCAATTAGGTCAGGGGTTAGGGTTAGGGTTAGGGACTAAGTTTGCAATCATCCCCCCCACCTTGGCCATCGCCAAGTGTGGTTTGGTATAGGGGACAAAGGTAAGGCACTGGGTTAGGGTTAGGGTTAGGGATACAGGATGAAAACCACCTGGGGCAAGTTTATTTTGGGCCGTAACCCTCCAACAGAGCGGGGCATCAAGAGGGCATTAGGCTCTACCCACACATTAAGGGGTACGGCCTTTCCAACAGTAGCACTCTTGTTGACCTGTGACCTCCGGAAGTGCTGGAAAGAGAATTTGTGCCAAAGTTTTTGTTGAATAACTTTTGATAGGAGCGGGGCATGAAGAGGGCATTGGTGTCTACCCCCCCAAATATGGGCACTGGCTTTCCACTGGTACCAAGCTCAAGTCTGTAAAGCGTTCCTATGAAAAGTTATGGACTTTTTAAATTCCCCATCTGAAATGAATGGGGACCTGAAATTGGTCCTAACTTTTGATAGGAGCGGGGCATCAAGAGGGCATTGGTGTCTACCCCCCCAAATATGGGCACTGGCTTTCCAATGGTACCAAGCTCAAGTCTGTAAAGCATTCCTATCAAAAGTTATGGACTTTTTAAATTCCCCATCTGAAATGAATGGGGACTTGAAATTGGTCATAACTTTTGATAGGAGCGGGGCATCAAGAGGGCATTGGTGTCTACCCCCCCAAATATGGGCACTGGCTTTCCAATGGTACCAAGCTCAAGTCTGTAAAGCGTTCCTATGAAAAGTTATGGACTTTTTAAATTCCCCATCTGAAATGAATGGGGAATTGAAATTGGCCGTAACTTTTGATAGGAGCGGGCATGAAGAGGGCATTGGTGTCTACCCCAAATATGGGCACTGGCTTTCCAATGGTACCAAGATTGAGTCTGTAGGATGTTCCTGTGAAAAGTTGTGGACTTTTAAATTCCCATCTGAAATGAATGGGGACTTGAAATTGGGCTAACTTTGGATGGGAGCGGGGCATGAAGAGGGCATTGGTGTCTACCCCCCCATTTGTGGCCAGGAGATTTCCAATGGTACCAAGATTGAGTTTGTGGGACCTTCCTATGAAAAGTTGTGCATTTAGGCATGCATTTTAGGCCTCTTCTGCGTGACCTTTTCGACTCAGCAAGGTGGTAGGAGTGTGAAAAACTGTAGCACGATTGTACATGATTCCAGGACGAACATATCGGAATTTGAGCACTGTAGGCCCAAGCACTTTGAAATGATTCCAAAAAAAGGGATGGAGTTTGAAAGCGAGTGTCTTTTTTGTCCCCATTTGTCCCCCTTTGAGTGTAGAGGCCCCAGAATTCAGACAGTAGATGGCCTGGGGCCTCTGATGAAGGATGTGAAAAAAGTAAGTGTCTATCTCTTTTAGAAGCAAAGTTAGGTTTATCCAAAATGCAGCTGACAAATGGGGGTAGGGTCATAGAAGCTAAGAGGATTTGTTTTGGCTGGTGGGTGCGGAGCAAAACTGTTTGTACAAGAGCTAGGAACGTGAGCTTGGGATATGCGGTAGGGGACCAGGAGACGAGCAGATAGGCATCAGTCCGGTACGGATGGGACCAGTAGTCTCCGAGGGGCGGGCCTTTAAAAAGGGCTTTTCCGAATTTTGATTTGGCTGCAGTTTGTCCAAATCTAGAGCAAATGAGTGGAAAGTTGCCATTTCTGTTGAGTTTTGGGTGGAGACGATGTGTGTAAAGTCTGGTATCTGTAGACCCTGTGGAAAGCTACTTAGACATCGGAAGGGCGTATTGAGACGGGACCAAGGGATTGACATAGAGGAGCCTCCAAGACGCATCGTAGTCGAGGATGGTGTGCAAAGTCCAATCAGAGCCAGACTAGGAGAAGTTGAAAGGTAGGTGTTATTAGCATGTTGCAAAGTCTTTATCTGTGCAACGACAGGTCCCAGCGACTTGGGGGTTTTTGCCCCGAATGGAGCAGGCTGCGAGCTTTCCGTAGATATGCGTATTGTGAGGGTAGGACACAGGGAAGCAGAGTTCCGGGCCTAAAGAGGCGTCCCATTAGGACCGAATGTGTGGGATTGTGAAAAAAATGCCAAAGTGTTTGAGGCAAAAAGGTACCTGCAGAAGATGTTTAGGAGCACGTTTCAGAGCATTTGGAGTGGATTGGACCCTACTTTGAAGTAAGTTTTTTGAAAAGTTTTGTTAGGGGATCGGACTTGTTGAAATTTTCCTAAGTGTTTTAATTAGCTGGCTAATTAAGAAAAAGCAAGCGGAACAATGCCCAAGTGTTTTAATTAGCCAGCTAATTAACAAGAAGCAGGCGGAGATACCCCCAAGTGTTTTAATTAGCCAGCTAATTAAGCTAATTAGCCAGCTAATTAACAACAAGCAAGTGAGAGACAGATTCCATGTGTTTTAATTAGCCAGCTAATTAAGCTAATTAGCCAGCTAATTAGGGTTAGGGTTAGGGTTAGGGTTAGGTTAGGGTTAGGGTTAGGGTACAGGATGAAAACCACCTGGGGCAAGTTTATTTTGGGCCGTAACCCTCCAACAGAGCGGGGCATCAAGAGGGCATTAGGCTCTACCCACACATTAAGGGGTACGGCCTTTCCAACAGTAGCACTCTTGTTGACCTGTGACCTCCGGAAGTGCTGGAAAGAGAATTTGTGCCAAAGTTTTTGTTGAATAACTTTTGATAGGAGCGGGGCATGAAGAGGGCATTGGTGTCTACCCCCCCAAATATGGGCACTGGCTTTCCACTGGTACCAAGCTCAAGTCTGTAAAGCGTTCCTATGAAAAGTTATGGACTTTTTAAATTCCCCATCTGAAATGAATGGGGACCTGAAATTGGTCCTAACTTTTGATAGGAGCGGGGCATCAAGAGGGCATTGGTGTCTACCCCCCCAAATATGGGCACTGGCTTTCCAATGGTACCAAGCTCAAGTCTGTAAAGCATTCCTATCAAAAGTTATGGACTTTTTAAATTCCCCATCTGAAATGAATGGGGACTTGAAATTGGTCATTACTTTTGATAGGAGCGGGGCATCAAGAGGGCATTGGTGTCTACCCCCCCAAATATGGGCACTGGCTTTCCAATGGTAGCAAGCTCAAGTCTGTAGAGCGTTCCTATGAAAAGTTATGGACTTTTAAAATTCCCCATCTGAAATGAATGGGGAGTTGAAATTGGCCGTAACTTTTGATAGGAGCGGGGCATGAAGAGGGCATTGGTGTCTACCCCCCCAAATATGGGCACTGGCTTTCCAATGGTACCAAGATTGAGTCTGTAGGATGTTCCTGTGAAAAGTTGTGGACTTTTTAAATTCCCCATCTGAAATGAATGGGGACTTGAAATTGGGCTAACTTTGGATGGGAGCGGGGCATGAAGAGGGCATTGGTGTCTACCCCCCCATTTGTGGCCAGGAGATTTCCAATGGTACCAAGATTGAGTTTGTGGGACCTTCCTATGAAAAGTTGTGCATTTAGGCATGCATTTTAGGCCTCTTCTGCGTGACCTTTTCGACTCAGCAAGGTGGTAGGAGTGTGAAAAACTGTAGCACGATTGTACATGATTCCAGGACGAACATATCGGAATTTGAGCACTGTAGGCCCAAGCACTTTGAAATGATTCCAAAAAAAGGGATGGAGTTTGAAAGCGAGTGTCTTTTTTGTCCCCATTTGTCCCCCTTTGAGTGTAGAGGCCCCAGAATTCAGACAGTAGATGGCCTGGGGCCTCTGATGAAGGATGTGAAAAAAGTAAGTGTCTATCTCTTTTAGAAGCAAAGTTAGGTTTATCCAAAATGCAGCTGACAAATGGGGGTAGGGTCATAGAAGCTAAGAGGATTTGTTTTGGCTGGTGGGTGCGGAGCAAAACTGTTTGTACAAGAGCTAGGAACGTGAGCTTGGGATATGCGGTAGGGGAGCAGGAGACGAGCAGATAGGCATCAGTCCGGTACGGATGGGACCAGTAGTCTCCGAGGGGCGGGCCTTTAAAAAGGGCTTTTCCGAATTTTGATTTGGCTGCAGTTTGTCCAAATCTAGAGCAAATGAGTGGAAAGTTGCCATTTCTGTTGAGTTTTGGGTGGAGACGATGTGTGTAAAGTCTGGTATCTGTAGACCCTGTGGAAAGCTACTTAGACATCGGAAGGGCGTATTGAGACGGGACCAAGGGATTGACATAGAGGAGCCTCCAAGACGCATCGTAGTCGAGGATGGTGCGAAAAGTCCAATGAGAGCCAGACTAGTAGAGGTGGAAAGGTAAGCGTTATTAGCATGTTGCAAAGTCTTTATCTCTGCAACGACAGGTCCCAGCGACTTGGGGGTTTTTGCCCCGAATGGAGCAGGCTGCGAGCTTTCCGTAGATATGCGTATTGTGAGGGTAGGACACAGGGAAGCAGAGTTCCGGGCCTAAAGAGGCGTCCCATTAGGACCGAATGTGTGGGATTGTGAAAAAAATGCCAAAGTGTTTGAGGCAAAAAGGTACCTGCAGAAGATGTTTAGGAGCACGTTTCAGAGCATTTGGAGTGGATTGGACCCTACTTTGAAGTAAGTTTTTTGAAAAGTTTTGTTAGGGGATCGGACTTGTTGAAATTTTCCTAAGTGTTTTAATTAGCTGGCAAATTAAGAAAAAGCAAGCGGAACAATGCCCAAGTGTTTAAATTAGCCAGCTAATTAACAAGGAGATATCCAAGTGTTTTAATTAGCCAGCTAATTAGCTAATTAGCCAGCTAATTAACAACAAGCAAGAGAGACAGATTCCATGTGTTTTAATTAGCATTAAGCCATAATTAGCCAATTAGGTTAGGTTAGGTTAGTTAGGTTAGGTCAGGTTAGGTTAGAAGGTTAGGGTTAGGTTAGGATACAGGATGAAAACCACCTGGGGCAAGTTTATTTTGGGCCAGAACCTCCAACAGAGCGGGCATCAAGAGGGCATTAGGCTCTACCCACACATTAAGGGTACGGCCTTCCAACAGTAGCACTCTTGTTGACCTGTGACCTCCGGAAGTGCTGGAAAGAGAATTTGTGCCAAAGTTGTTGTTGAATAACTTGTGATAGGAGCGGGGCATCTAGAGGGCATTGGTGTCTACCCCCAAATAGGTTAGCACTAGGTTAGGGCCTAATTGAAGTTCGCCAAGCAGCGCCCAAAGAAGAAGAAGGTTAGGTTAGGGGGAAGGGAAGAGGTCAGAACTTTTGCCATGTCCTAACTTTTGCGACTAGTAGAAGAAGAAGGGAAGAAGGTAGGGAAGGTTAGGTTAGGCTAGGTTAGTTAGGTTGAGGCAAGTTAGGCTGAAGAAGTTAATGCCAGTCCAATGTAGACTATGTCCCCTTTTAAAGAGTTGTGGACTTTTGGTTAGGCACTTAGGTCCAAAAGGAAATTGATTAGACTGAAATTAGGTGAAGAAAATAGGTTAGGTGTGGCTGTGTAAAGAAGAAGCATGTTAAAATAGTTGTTAGGAAGAAGAAGGTTAGGTAGAAGAAGTAGTTGTGAGTTAGTTAGGTAAAGAAGTTAGAAGAAAGAAGAAGAAGGTTAGGAAAGAAAGGTAGGAAGAAGAAGAAGAAGAAGAAGAAGAAGAAGGAAGAAGGAAGAAGAAGGGAAGAAGAAGAAGAAGGAAGTTGGTTAGTTGTAGGCAGGAAGAAGTTGTGCTAGGTAGAAGAAGAAGGGGAGTTGTGCTGTGCTAGAAGAAGTAGAGGCATTAGAAGTAGCTAGGTTTAGGTTAGAAAGAAGAAGAAGAAGAAGTTAGGTTAGAAGAAGAAGTTAGGTTGTAAGAAGAAGTTGTTAGAAGAAGAAGAAAGAAGAAGAAGAAGAAGGAAAGAAGAAGAAAGAAGTTAGGTTGTAGGTTGAAGAAGAAGAAGAAGAAGAAGGTTAGGTTGTGTTAGGTTGTGCTAGGCAGGCCAGGCTAGGCAGGGGTTAGAAGAAGAAGAAAGCAGTAGAAGAAGTTGTGCTAGGTTAGGTTAAGAAGAAGTGAAGAAGAAGAAGAAGAAGAAGTAGAAGAAGAAGAAGAAGAAGAAGAAGGTAGGTTAGGCAGAAGAAGAAGAAGAAGTTGTGCTAGGAGGGAGTTGTGTTGTGCTGTGCTAGGAGGAGTGTGAGCTAGGCAGTTGTGAGGCAGTTGGAAGCAGGTAGAAGAAGAAGAAGGTAGTAGGAAGAAGAAGTAGGCAGGGCTAGGTTAGAAGGTTAGGTGTGAAGAAGAAGAAGAAGAAAGAAGTAGGCTAGGAGTTAGCTAGAAGAAAGAAGAAGGAAGGTTAGGTTAGGTAGGGGTTAAGAAGAAGTTAGGTTAGTTGAGGCTAAGAAGAAGAAGGTTAGAAGAAGAAGAAGAAGGTTGTGAGAAGCAGTTAGGTTAGGAGAGAAGAAGTAGTAGGCAGTTGTGAAAGAAGAAGAAGAAGGAAGAAGGTTAGGTTAGGGAAGGTAGGTTAGGAAGAAGGCAGTTAGGTAGGCAGTTAGGTTAGAAGAAGGTTGTTAGGTGGAAGAAAGAAGAAGAAGAAGGGGTTAAAGAAGAAGAAGAAGAAAGGAAGAAGGTAGCTAGGAAGAAGAAGAAGAAGTTGTGCTAGAAGGTTAGGTTAGGAAGGCTAGTTAGGGTTAGAAAGAAGTTAGTTAGGTTAGAAAGAAGAAGAAGAAGTGTTAGAAGAAGTTAGAAGTAGGTTAGAAGAAGAAGAAGAAGAAGAAGAAGAAGGTTAGGTTAGAAGAAGAAGAAGTTAGAAGAAGAAGAAGAAGAAGAAGAAGAAGAAGAAAGAAGAAGAAGAAGAAGAAGAAGAAGAAGTGCCAGGTGTGCTGTTGTGCTGTGCTGTGCTGTTAGGTTAGGTTGTGCTAGGAAAGAAGAAGAAGGTTAGGTTAAAAGAAGAAGTTAGGTTAGGTTGTTAGGTTAGAAGAAGAAGAAGAAGAAGAAGGTTAGGTTAGGTTAGGTTAGGAAGAAGTTAAAGTTAGTTGAAGAAGAAGAAGTTAGAAAGAAGAAGAAGAAGTTAGGTTAGGAAGAAGAGTTAGGTTAGGTTAGAAGAAGAAGAAGAAGTTAGGTTAGGAAAGTTAGGTTAGGCCAGGTTAGGTTAGGCCAGGAGGTGTGCCAGGTAGGCCAGGCCAGGAGTTAGGTGAAGAAGGAGGTAGAAGTAGGTTAGAAGAGGTTAGGTTAGGTTGAAGAAGAAGAAGAAGAAGAAGAAGAAGAAGAAAGAAGAAGAAGTTAGGTAAGAAGAAGAAGAAGTTAGGGTTAAAGAAGAAGAAGAAGAAGAAGAAGAAGAAGAAGTTGTTAGGTTAGGCGAAGAAGAAGAAGAAGGTGTGCTAGAAGAAGAAGAAGAAGAGGCTAGGAATAGGTTAGCAGTAGGCCAGTAGGCAGTTGTGCTAGGTTAGGCTGAAGAAAGAAGAAGAAGAAGAAGAAGAAAGAAGAAGAATAAAGAATAGGCTAGGCTAGGCTAAAGAAGAGGTTAGGTTAAGAGGCTAGAAGCTAGGAAAAGGAGGCCAGGCAGGCTAGGTTGTGGAAGAAGAAGAAAGAAG